>NC_136412.1:85416280-85711280 GCF_051521515.1 Lactuca serriola
TATATATATATATATATATATAGAGAGAGAGAGAGAGAGAGAGAGAGAGAGAGAGAGTTAGGTTTAGGTGTTTAAAGTAATTATTGTGTTATTGTATACATAAATGTGGACCAATCATTTTAAAAACCTGGATAGGGATAAAATTGTAATATTAGTTTTTAATAAATTTTGGTAATTAATTATTCAAATCATAAACCCTTTATTTTAGGCAAAATCGTTTACATTTATAGCTTTAAATCCCTAGACAGAAATGAAGGAACAGGGCATGTTGACGGAGCTTTTGTGATAGTTGGGAAATCATGACGAGGTGCAGAGGGAAGAAGCATCGGAACAACACCGATCCAGGGGCGATCATGTTAGAAGAGGTCGATGTCTGCAACGAAGATCACCAGCGAGCTTCCCATCTACAATCCTGCTTCAACCATTGGTCGGAGAGAGAGTCAGAGATGGAGCATGAGATCAATAGTTAAATACAAACGAATTCATCTCATTCCTCTTGTCGTTATGTTGTGCTTCTTCATCCTTTGGTGCTTTAGTACTTCCGGTATCTCTATCTTATCTGTATCCTTTTATTAACTTAATATCAATCGTAATTTTAAATCTCGATTTACTTTTCTTCCTCTTAATTGTTGTTGTTGATGTAATCTATCTATTAACATGCCTGTGTTTCATTGCACTCACTACTAGAAAAACAACCTTTTACGACGCTCATTGCGCGTCGTAAAAGGCTCAGACGACGTGCAAATGCGCGTCAAGGAAGGCCATGTCATAAAGAGAGACAACGCGTATTTATGACGCTCATTTACGACGCGCGTTTACGACACGCAATGCGTATCAAGGAAGGCCCTGTCATAAAGGAAGACGACACGCATTTGCGTGTCGTAACCTTACGACGTGCGTGTTAATGACACACAATGCGTATCAAGAAAGCCCCTGTCAAGAAAGGCCATGTCATAAATGAAGATGACACACATTTTTGCGTATCGTAAATTTAGATGTTTAAAAAAAATAAATTTATATATTTATTAATTTTTAAATTAAATTTTCATTTAATTTCTCATAATAGAAATAAAATACCATATACAAAAAATACAATCCATTGCATAATATAAAATAAAATTTCATACTCAAAAAATAAAATAAATTGCACAAATTATAATGTCATACAAAGAATCATTCAAATGTTAAACAAAAACAATACATTGCTAACATGGGTTATACATTCCTATAAAACTAACAAATAATCATACAACTCTGTTTCTTACTGGAAAGGAATGCCAAACATGATTATAAGTCTCCCTTAATCTTGATTACTCACCTGCTTAAGTAGAATGTTGTTGTTGAGAAGGTTACCTAGCAACAGAGAAAAACACAACACCTCTCCCACAATCACAACATCATTTACAGAAAAAGGGTTGTCAATTACTTTCATTAAGACTTTCATTCAATCACAAAAATATTAAATAAAAGGGTGAAAAAAATAACTTACTTTTGATAAGTTGATCTTCCTTAGAGCAAACACAGCTAAAGCATTGAACAAGACCCTAGGGCCTTCTTCTAATGTAAACACAATGCTCGTCTGCAAAAGTGAGGCGATAAAATAAAATTTGAATATTGTTTGGGTAGTTTATATATGATTTGATAATTTGATTTAAAATACAATAAAATAAATTATCTTTTTTGTTACCTTCTAGGGCTTGTCAATTCCTAGGATTATAGGTTCTCTTGCTAGTATTAGAAAACGAGTTATGTTATCAAAATCATCCTGAACATTAAATATAACAATTGTAAGACAAAAGGCACTACTAGAAAAATAGCCTTTTGCTGATGAGAATGCTTTTGGCCAAAAGACTTCACTCTATCAAGAGCTTCTTCAAGAGAAGATGGGTCTGCAGCAAAAGTTACACGAATCTAGTTTTTCAAACCTACAATAAGTCCTGCAAAACCCAAAAAGAAAAGTCAAAGTGGTATATTACTAAATTATATGGTAGCTTGTATTAAGATAAGAATATGTGTATCTACATGAGAACGAATGAATTGCCATAAAAGTCATAATTATGGTTATGCCTTTGATTTGAAAGTGGCATACTGTAAAAACTCAGACATGGCTAAAATGGAGATAACAGGGATATATATATATATATATATATATATATATATATATACACCTTAAACAAATTAGCTTCCAGATCAGATTGAGAGCTGCAAAAAAACTAATATATGAGATTTAAATAGACATATGTTAAGTAGTATTTGGAGGATGTAATATGATGACATATACGTCCAGAAGGCTATTATCTATGAGCAGATAACTTGACTAAGTTGACATGGTTTCTAATTGGAACTAGTTTCTAGATGATGAATGGAATATAAATTCAGAAAGTAGGGTTTTGAAGTTTGAACAACAGATATGTTGTTACCTTAACGAGGCCATGTGGACCATAACACCACATTTTTGCTGAATTTAATAAATGAGAGATATTTCAAAATTTTGTAAATACACAAATCATCATAGCTGATATTGGAATACACACTTTGATACATGATAATGAGTAGATTAACCTGGATACATAGGAAGTAAAGATGGAAGGTGCCAGAACTCCGGGGGCATTGGGTTGGTTCCTTCCCATTCGCACACACCAAGTATCTAAAAACAAATAAACTTTTCTAAGTTTTTTTCAAATATAAACTAAAGCATATATTCTATATAATACACTCACACAAAGGAGAAAGAAAAAAAGAAAAAGTTGATGTATTACAGAAAACCATGTTTTGCCCCATGATGGGATGGTAGTGACACTGCCATGATCCAAGATCCATTTGCGGGCTTTGGTGCATGCACCATTCAGACCAACATCCAGACCTTCACCCATACACATGACCAGTGATATACAAACACATGACCAAGAGTTGCATGATAACAAGATCTTCTAGAGCTTCTACTTTGTCTAGTGATAAGGTGTTGTATAACATATCAACATCCTCAAACTCATCAAAATCCTCCTGCAGATGAAATGGTTTGTGGTGGTTTTACTTTTAGATGGTTTGTGAAAAGTGAAAACCACAAGATTCTTTTATCCTGAATTTGACAAGGTGGTATAGTGGAGAGAACCTCAAAGAAACTATTGAGAAAATGTGAAAAGGAAAAAAGTATATGATGACCTGATTTCGTTCCACATAGTCATCAATGAAGTCCTTAACATAATTGACTTGTTCTGGGCTCAATTCATCATTATCCAACCTCGATTTGAGATTCCAGCTCAGACACCTAACCAATAATAAGCATTGTCATATATAATGTCTAAATGGGTAACCAACGACTAAGACATGCTTGCAAGGGAAGAGTAAGAAGAAAGGAATACAAATGGAAACATAAATGACCTTCTTACCCTTCAAAAAAGATTTGTTTAATAATATATTAACTCTTAACATATTAAATAAAAACAACAAAAAATAAAATAAAATAAAATAGAGCTCACCTTTTTGTTCAACAACTTCAATAAATTGATGAGCTTCTTCAAAGATCTGACTGATGTATGCTTCTTCTTCATCACCTATATGTTCATGTTCATCATCACAACCCGTTTTTTATTAAATGAAAAAGGGAAGATTAATTAATCACTTACATAAAAGTTTTGATACTCAAACAAATCTGCCTGTTGAGATTCAGCCTGCCCAATTTCATTAGAACACAAACACAATATATATGTGTAATCCCTAAATGTTGCAGTGTTTAAACAAATCTTGCAGCTAGTGCCCCTCCAATGAATAGGGTATTTGTGATCAGTGAAGTTTTTTCTGTGTTTCCAGCATCAGATATTAATGATATCCTCTCAAGAATATGCTCAAGCCTGAGCTGTAAGTTGCACAAACAAAGTTAATAATAATAATTCAGATGCTTCTTGTTAATATGGAAATGCTGATATTTTTACCTTCAATTCATAAGCATCAACAACAGAATTACTCTCACTGCCTTCAAAAAACCCTGAAGTGAATTTATTCTCTTGGCACCACCACGATAACCACCACCACGACCTCTTCCTCGTCCCCGCCCTCTTCCACCAAAACCACGCCCGTCATCCCATCCACCACCATATCCTTTCCCATCTTCCCACCCACCATCTCCATTGTACTCAATCCCCCCATTGTTATAATTTCCTACAAAAAAGTACAATTCTATAAAATATGTGGGAACAGAAAATGTGTAAATTTTTAAGAAAAATAAAATAAAAATGTTTGTTGGAGTGTAAGGATAAAATAGTCATTTAACCTCGTTTATTCACTTATAAAAAAACAACTTTTATGTTATTTGGCAAAAACATTATTTACCCATTCAGCCACTCTATCCATATGGGAAAAAAAATCCTATTAACTGATTATGGCATTATTTTTCATCACTATTAATGAAATAAAATATTGGATGGTGAAATTATGAGAAGAAAGTTTAGGGAAGTTTACTCGATGGATAATGTGTCAAGCTCTTTTCTTGACAAGGTAATCGTAATCACTGACACGTGGCGGGTAGTTTCAAGACTAAATTCAAGAAAAAAAAAGTTATTTCCACGTCATTATAACATCAAGAAAAAATAAAAAAAAATGTTCTTACAGGAGAAGGCCTTCTTCTAGTGGTTCCCACATATCTGTTATATCGGCAGAACCAATAGATGTAATTTGATGAAGACCAGCAATCCTTCTCTGAAACAACAAGTTTTTTTAATCAAAAAAAAAATAAAGACGATATATAGGTATGGAAAGAATCAAAATTGTTATATGAATCACTAACTAATTTTACCTTAATTAATTCAGCTATCATAACAGTTTTGTTAATATCTCTGTCCATTGCCTTGAGAAAAATCTCATCAGCTCCTTTCTCCTGTAAGATCATATCAAGTTCATCGTAAAACAAAAACTCCAGACATATCGACAGATGAAAGGGCTAATCACATTGAAAAAGAGACATATTTTATGCTCATTTATGTTTAAACTATTACTTTTTATATGAAGACAGTTTAAATCGAGAAGCAGGCCCACTAAGACAAAACATCAAACACATGGTGGACATCCCAAAAACGAAATCGACCAGTTATTCTTAATTCTTGCTTGAACAAACCCAACTTATCGATTGCAAAAATTCTAACGAAAGAAGGCCTGATTCCAATAACATGAGATACTCCAAGTTTAGATTAATCCCAAAATTAAGAAGAACAACAAAAAAAAGAAAAGAAAAGGATGCGAAAATAAAGACCTGGACGAGAGTGATGACATAAGTAATGTAGTTCCATTGTTCTAGTTCTTTGTTTAGTTCGGCATCAACCTGAGGAAGATCAATATTTTTCAAATTCTAGAAAACTTATCCAGTTAAGAAACAGAAAAATATAATTATCTTACCCAAAAGGATCAAGATTAAAGACCTAAAAAAATATACAATTGAGTTCTAAAATAGATATGATTTCAAAAGACAGAAGAGAAGGGATGGGCTGAGGGTCGTAAGCGTTGAGAAGCAATTTGAAACAAAAAAACAAAAATACCTTAAATATATAATTATCTTACCCAAGTGTAAGAAGTCGGAGGGGTGACTCAGCGGACCAGTGTCACCCTTCTTTGCATCATCATCACACCATGAGAAGCCCTAAAAAACCAAAAAAAATACTAAATTAGTAGACTAAGAAAAAATAACCTCATCAAATGTTGTACCTGGGATTCAAAAACACAAACCCAATGTTTTATTCTTTAATCTTGTGGTATGTTGTGCTGGTGGTATAATGGGGCTTTATTGGTGGCGGTGGTGAACCAAAGAGAAGATGAAGGGTGGTGGGTGACCAGGTGGTTGTCGAACAGTAAGGGGTAGAGAGAGAGAGAGAGAAGAGACTTGTAGTTGGTCGTGTATTACCTGCATCAAATCGAAATTGACGGAATTTTGATTTCATAAGATGAATTTGAAATCACAATATGTTTATGGATGTCTACAAATTTGTTGCTAAAACATGGAGAATCGACCTAAGTTTTCCCTGACTTGTGTTCGAAAAACCATTTGTGGTGGGTAATGGGAGAAAAAGAGAGAGAGAGAGAGAGAGAGAGAGAGAGAGAGAGAGAGAGAGAGAGAGAGAGAAGAGAGAAGAGAGAGAGAGAGAGGTTTGTTATAGATAGGGAGGGGGCGGAGAACGAGATGTTTGATGATACTGATAAGAAGGAGATCGAGCAGAGATCAGATGAGAAGATTAACAAGTAGCGGAGAAGCGGATCAGAGACAAGAGAGGAGGGAGAGGGGAGAAAAGAACAATGAGGGTTTTCAAAATTTTGGGGATTTCATTTTCCCCTATCTACTAAAAAAAGTGCGTTCATTAAAATTATAAAGCGACACTTACAGAGGACGCACATTTAAGATAAAGTGCCCTCCGTGTTTTTAATTTTTTTTCTTACGACACTAATTCAAGGGCACACAATAATGCGTGACCTAAATCCTTAAATTTTATTAAGTGATGACACTTTTTTAATGTCACTCTCTTTTACGTAACATAAATCAACGAGTGTCGTGGTTCGCGCGTCGTAAAAGGCTGTTTTTCTAGTAGTGACTATAGTTTATTTGTTGAGGAAATTCGGTCCTGATAATGACTAATTGATTGTTGTAATATTAAATAATGGCAAATTCGAAGATTAATTTAATTATGCAACGATTTCAAAACCCTAGGAAACTGTGACCATATGTTCATGATGAGAAAGTTTGAGTGAATCGATGTTTGGTTAGATTAGATTTTTGATATAATGAAGTAACATGAATCTCTATTCGAGTTAATTTTCACTTAGGGTTTTTTCCTTCCGTTTTTGTTTGTTACAGGAATCGATAACTCAACTTTATAATTGCAGTTCAAGTGGAATTTGGGGGTTTTGAGTGATATGGAGATCATCTGTGTTTCTTTCAAATGGTCTGATTAATGCAACAAAGGGACTGATTTAAATTGTCTGATTCATATTTCAATTTATATTTTTTGTTTTTTTTTTGTTTTTTTTGTTTTTTTAATGATTTAACACTTCATTTATGTGGACAGTACAAGATCTTGACAATGTTGAATTCTGAAAAAGGTATCAAGTATGTTTATGTAGATGATTCAATGGATGATATTGGTGAGATTCCAATTCTATTGGAATGGAATCACGTATTCCAATTCTGTTGGAATGGAATCACGAAGTCCAATTCTGTTGGAATCACAAAAGTTGATGCTTGAAGAACGGACCACAAAATTGAAACAGACCACATTATTCTTTTAGAATGTATTAGTCGTTGTAATTCTTAACAATTGTTACCCGTATTCTATAAGAAATAATGTATTTTTTGTTTTTATTTTTCAATTGATTGTTCAAGAATTTGTTATTCTACATGAATTTCTTAAAGTCATGATCAAAAAATAGGTTGAAGAATATTTTTATTATTTCTTGTTCAAGAATATTTTTATTTTTGAGTAAAAAATTAAATAAATAAACATATTTTGTCAGAATGTCTGAATTAAAATAGTTATAATTCGTAAAATTGGATTTTTAAAATTAATAGAATCTATGACCCCTTAAAATATACAATTTTCCTTTATTAAATCTATATTAATTGACTAAAATACCCTTGTAATTAAATTAGATGATATTTTTCAATTACATTTAATTTAATAATATATATTAATCACTTTCTTTAAATAAGTAAAATTGATTGGCCTACAGTTATTCATACAATAACACAATAATTACTTTGAATAGAATAACTTAGTCATATATATATATATATATATATATATATATATATATATATATATATATATATATATATATATATATATATATATATGGAGAATTTCATATATGCCCTTCTTAAACATCAAAATATCATATTTGTCAAACTTAATTTCTAAATATCATATTTACCCTTTATAAAATTTCTAAATATCATATTTACCTTTTGATAAATTTCAAAATATCGTATATGTCATTTTTAAATATTAAAATATCATATATATGCCCTTCTTAAATATCAAAATATCGTATATGCACTTTTTATACATCAAAATAGCAATGATAATATCTAAAATATCATTCATCTACAACATAATAATAATCAAGAACAACAAAAACTAAACAATCAAAATATACATTTCATAGAAAGGGTTGAAGATAAATCTTTTTGTCTGTCAAGAGGCCGACATTCCAACAATTTAGAAGTTTACATTCTATTATCATAGACATAAGGGTAATATGGTTAAATTTCTTAATTATTATAATAATTCTAAGGTATAAAAATGATTATAAAATATTAAAAACATTATAATTTTTTTTTGGGCAAATATGATATTTTGAAGGTTTATGAATGGTAAATATGTTATTGAAAAATTAAGCTGGACAAATATGATATTTTGAAGTTTACAGAGTCTAAAAGTATTATATTGTTGCCAAACATGTTCTTTAACATGTTTACTATTTTTCTACGGTTTTATAAAAAACAGTTTTAATCAATGTAATTACGAAAATAAAGAAAATAAAACCTCAACAAAAGGAAGGTCAAGTCATCAGCCAAAATCACTTATTTTACGCACGGAAAAATGACTTGCGAGAATAATTACATTTTCATCTTGTTCACATTTAGGTAAATTTATTTTTTTTGTACACATTTGACAATTTAATTTGTTAAATGTGTTCCCATATTATCATTGTCACCTGTTATAGTAGGTGACAAGGGTAATATGTGAATACATTTAACAAGTTAAATGGTTAAATGTGTAACAAAAAAGAAAGTTGTCTAAATATGAGTAATTTTTTTTGTACAAATTTCTTAAATTTTTTTATAATTTCTTATAACATTTTTTGATATCCTTTTCTTATAGCTTTTCTAATACAATGTTTTAAAATTTGCTTATAATTTTTTTTAACTTTTTTTTTTATACTTTCTTATAATTTTTATACAAGTGCTTTTAAACCAAATATTTTATAAATGTTTTAAATTTTTCTTACAAGTTTTTAACTTGTTTTTTTTTGTTTTTTTTTTTTTTACATTTTCATACAATTTTTTTATAATTTCCGTACATTTATTGCTAAACTTTTTTTTATAACATTTTTAATGTGTTTCACAGATTTTGTATCACAATTTAATATTTTTTTATAACAATTTAAAAAGCTTCGTAAATACCAGTTTAAAATGTTGTATTAAAATAATTAAAAGTTTATAAACTTCTAATTAAAAAGTATTAAAAAGTTGGAATAACTGTAAATCAGTTACATTATATAGATTTTTTTTGTTTTTCTATTTGGTAAGTAATATTTTGTTTTTATTTTTTAAAAGACCCTCCATACTTATTATTACATATTTATTTATTTAATTTTATTGCTAAATACTATTTACATTAAAAATATTTTATATGCTTAAAAAGAACATAAAAAAATATAAGAGGCTATAGAAAATATTTCACAAAACAAAAACATATTTATTAATTAAAAAGTAAAATTTAAAATTAATCAATATTTAATTAATATTTAGGAAATAATTGATGTTTTAAAAATAATTTTTGAAAAAAAATAATAAAAACAATTATGAAAAATAAAATTGTTATTAAAAATGGGAAAAATAACTTATCTGAGTAATTAACTTTTCGTTTTGTTCACATTATTCAACTTTCTTTTTTTGTATACATTTAACCATTTAAATTGTTAATTTTTTCACATATTACCATATGTTATACCCGATGACAATGACAATATGTGATCATATATAACAAGTTAAATGGTCAATATATATATATATATATATATATATATATATATATATATATATATATATATATATATATACACACACAAAAATACAGAAGATACATAAATGTGAAGAATACAAGAAAAATAATTACCCTTATAAGTGATTTTCCCTTTATACACCATTATTTTTTTTCTTGTTATCAAATAACATTTACATAAAAGATTTATCGAATTATCAACATTTTAAAAACAGAGATGAATAAAACTTCAAAACTACATATAGTTAATTATTTCTTGTGTAGGATAATTATATTACTAACTACATAATTATATTAAGTATATGTAATTTGTTTTTTTATAAAGAAAAAAAATTAACCTTGAATAGTTAAATTCATTCTATATATATTGTAATATTCAAAGTCAAAAAGTACTTATTTTCGGATGAAGATAGTATAAAACATGTTCCATCACCGCATATTACACCTGGACACACATGACGTAAGTGTAAGAGAGTGAAAGAGAAAGAGGGGACGGTGGTTCTCCTCTTATTTTGCTTACGCAACATATTTTGTTTTTATACGGCCACTGGTTGGGTCCACTGCCATGTGTACATGTAGCCACATAAGTAAATTTTGAAACATATTTATGCACCTAACCAAGAAGTTCTATAAGTTTAAATTGGAGCTTTCATCTCGAAATAAAAAGCATAGCATCTCGAAAACGATAAGAACTGGAGAAAATCATAGCAACGAAAACTGAGGCTCCACTGTGTATGTGTTTGTATATAAGAGTAGTTCAGATTAGTTAACTTTTTGTTTCAACTTCTTCTTCAACATCTCCTTCTAAATTATAACTAAATTAGTGACTTTTTTGCTAGTTTGTAGCTTTAGTCAATAGTTTCATTGCTTATCAGTTGCTAGCATAGAAGAACGCTTGTGAAGAGATGGCTTCAGGCTCATCTTTTTCATCAATGCTGCTGTTGGGGGACAAGAATGAAGAAGATCATTTGAACGAAGCCAACAACATTCAACAAGATAATCATGGGGTGTCACAAACTCAACCTCAAACTGTTCCCCACAAGAAGCGAAGAAACACACCAAAATTCCCATGCAAGTTCTTCAAAAATTTTCGTCATATATGATATACATATATCCTTCAAAAAGAATTCATTTGTTTGTTTAAATGAAAAGGAAAAACATGTACAAAAAAAAGCATTTTCAACTGTTTTCTCTCCTTTCCCGTATCTTTCTTGAAAACGGAAAAAAAAAAAAACCCTTGATTTGGAGGAAACCTTTTTAGTAAAAGAAAACAAACAAAAAACAGATCTGTCTTTTTCTATGACCAATTTTACTTTATGATACACTTTAGATTATAAAACAAATGATTAATATCTAAATTTTAACTTTTTGTGCAGTGGTGATAGATTCGGATGTTGAGGTTATAGCACTATCTCCTGCCACCCTAATGGCAAAAAACAGGTTTGTTTGTGAGGTATGCTACAAAGGGTTCCCAAGAGACCAAAACTTGCAACTTCACAAAAGGGGACACAATTTGCCATGGAAACTTAAGCAGAAGAGTGCAACGGATGATGCGAAAAGAAAGGTGTATGTGTGTCCTGAGCCTACTTGTGTCAACCATGAGCCTTCGCATGCTCTTGGAGACCTCACTGGCATCAAGAAACACTATTCACGAAAGCATGGTGAAAAGAAATACAAGTGCCAAAAGTGTGAAAAAATGTATGCAGTCAATTCTGATTTGAAAGCGCATTCAAAGACTTGTGGCACCAAAGAGTATCCATGCCATTGTGGTACTGTCTTCGCAAGGTATAACTTTAATTACTTAATATAATTCCTTTTGTGTTTCAAAAAAGATTAGAAAAAAATATTGTTCCCGTTTTATCTTCAAACAAATGGATTAGTTTTGCTTTTATTTAATCAAAATAGGCTCCACAGTTGCACTTAATTAATCGTAACTTGTATATTTCAGTATTTGATGCAGTTAAACCACTATAGATCCTATATTAATTAATGAGTCGGTTCTTTCAAATCAGATAAACCAATTTAATTTTATCTTTGATGCAAGATTTTTTCAGTTTTTTATCATTGTTTTTTTAGCTCGATTTGGGTCTAGTCGTTGGATATCTCTGGTATTGATTGTTGAAGAACTACCATTATTATATATTAGTTGTCACACTTTAATATTTATAGATTTCCAACAAACAATGTTTGACTTTAAATTGGTATATATTTATGAACATTTTTCGGAATAATTTGTAGCAATGCACATAAATATAACTTAAAATATAAAATATGCTTAACAAAAAGAAACAAAAGTTAGAAAAATTGCATATATTGAGAATAGTTTTGGTAAACAAAAATTCGAGATCAAAATACAAAACAAGAAATGGGATAACATTTTTGTTTACATTTTCCTATTAAACTTTTTGTTTTCATTTAATTTGTAATTAATTAGTTCATCTATCTTGTAACTAATAACTTATTAACTTATTATGTGTTTAATTTCTTTCCTTTCAATAAATCAAAAGACTCACAAAATCGACAGGCAGATTCTGCAATATGCCTAGACTGAAAAATAATAATAATAATAATAATAATAATAATAATAATAATAATAATAATAATATCATCTTTGTAAAATATAAAAGTTTGAATATTATCAAATTCCGACATATTGAACTCATCTAATCAATCCTAATAATTTCCATTTATTTTGCAGGCGTGACAGCTTCATCAATCATAGGGCATATTGTGAGGCATTGGCTGAAGGGATAACAACCATAACTCCAAAGGGAGTGTGCTCATTCAAAAGCTCCCGCAACCATAACCAGGTGAATACAAATTCGCCTCAATTGGCCCCACAAGTTCCCTCTACTCAGAACCTGATCAAAACCTCCATGGGCCCACAAGTTCCCACTCCACCTTTGTTTGGGTCATCATCAAATCAAAAGAACCCTATAAATTCTCTGAACAACACAACAACTAATCTTGTGAACAACACAACCACACTACATAACAACATGCAACTCTACAATCTCAGTATCATGGGAAGCCCTATAAATTCTGGAAGTGGTGAGGGATTAAGTTTGTTCTCAAGTGGTAGCTTTGTGTCACATCACTCTACTTCACTTTATTTTTCATCACATAAAGAAACCATGCCTCAACAGCTTTCAGCGACTGGAATGCTTCAGAAGGCTGCAACACTTGGTTCAACCTCTAGGACCAACAGTTTTAGCAACTTTCCCCGAGGGTATACAACTTTCCCCGAAGGTAGCAATGGGAATCACAGCAACATGAATGAGCTCTTGAAGTCTTTTAGCAGTAGTGGTGGCTATCAAGGTGGTGTTGAGAGCGGAAGTGGTGGTTATGATGAGGAGTGGAAAAATTTGAACTCTGTAGAAGAACAGCAGCCACCTCAAAACTCTAGTTTTAAGATGGGTTTGGAGCAAGTGAGTGGTGGGAAAACGACCAGAGACTTTCTTGGTGTTGGAGGGGAGACAGTAGGCAACATAAGCAGCGATGGACCTAAAAGCACTTTTGCAGTACGAAGCTTTCTGTAATAGGGAAGTTTTGGGAAAGTGCTTTAAACGACTTTATAATAAAGTTTTTTTTTTTTTTTTTTTTTTTTTTTTTTAATTTATTTACGAAATGTTGTTGTGAAAAAGACTATGTAGGACTTCTTTCAATCGATGTCTTTTCATCTTTGCTTTCTAATAAAATGATAGACTGGCTATTCTCATGTAAGATTTGACGATGGCATTAGATAGGATATAGTATATGAATATTGCTTAATTATAAAATCTATTTATAGTTAGAATGAACTTATTCAAAAGTTATTTAAGTTTCCCATAGTTTATGGATTAGGAATGCTTCTTTGAACCAATGTTTTAAAAACCGGTTTGAACCGGTCGGTCGAATCGGTTGGACCGGGAATCGGAAGAAAGAGCGGTTCAACTATTACCGATTTTATATTAATTTTTGAACTGGATTGAACCGGCCGGTTTTTAGAAAAAACCGGTTGAACCAGTCAAAATAAACTGGTTGAAACGGTTAAACTGAATAAATACACATGAAAAAAAAACCATTTACATGCTAAACTTTGATGATTTTTTTTTTCTAAATCTATTTAGTTTTCTCTAAATAAAAACATATGGTAAATGTTATAAAGTTTTTTGATATGGTTGTATTCATCTAATATTATATTTGGTTTCGATATTATATTTTATTTCTTTTTGATGTATATGGATTGATGTAAAACATTAAAACTTAAGGTTATGTGTTATTTTAATGTATTTGAATTCATTTACAACTTATTTTTATATGTATTTTTAATGTTTGAATTTGTAAACATCAAATTCATAATATATATATATATATATATATATATATATATATATATGTGTGTGTGTGTGTGTGTGTGTGTGTGTGTGTGTGTGTGTGTGTGTGTAGGAAATAGAAAAAAATGAAAAATATAGAAACCGGTTCATTCGGCGGTCGAACCGGTTGAACCGGGAACCAGTCACCATACCGGTTCAACTAAAAAACCGGTTTTTAAAACATTGCTTTCAGTGGCGGACCTATGTAGGGCATTTGGGGTCCCGGGCCACTGCTCAATTTCCGGCACGCAGTATAATTTTTTTTTTTTTTGGTTTTTTCTATTACGTGCACCCGCTTGAAGTACGGGAGACACCCCTACTAAAACAGTCTGCGTCCGCCACTGATTGCTTTGAACTAACGCCGGTTCAACGTTGATCGGTGTAAGAAATATGGGCATGCTGACATGTCCAAGCATATCTTCACCAAATTTCCTCAATAGAATATATATATATATATATATATATATATATATATATATATATATATATATATATATATATATATATATATATATATATATACACCGTTTCTATCTCATAAAGAGGAATTAATCGATTCTAAAGTTTCATATTCGGTTTTTGAGAGTCCTTTTGTGCGAAATCGTTTGTATGATTAGCTACAAAAAATATAGGTACTAACAGAGACATGTCGCCATTATTACGTCGTCGCAAATATTCCGTCGCTAAAGGACTTTTTATCATCGGTAATAGCGTTTCCGGTAATGGTAGTGCCAGTGTTAATGATCATTGGAACAATATACGGCGCTATATGTCCCGATAATAGGTATTGTCGCCGGGAATACCATTTATTTATTTTTAAATAATTCTGCTAAAATATCTATTAAAAATCTATAGATTGTAGTAATAGAATTGTATAAAATACATAATACATAATCCACATTGTCAACCTAAACTGCTAATTAATAAAAATCCATTACATACTTAATTAATAAAAATCCAACAATAATATAGTTAGTCATCAACAAACGTTCAACATACTAAAAATAAACTAAATAATCATCATTGCCGTCTTCGCACCCATCATTCTCCTTCATCATCACCCATGAAATCCTCTTCATCTCCGTCATCTCAGCCACATCATTTCTTTTGACATCGATTAAAACCACTTAAAAATTTTCTTACCATATGTCGGCTTTTTTATAATATCATCAACGGGATCCTCCACCTACAAAATAAATATGAACATACTAATAACATCCTAATTATTGTCAACATACAAAAATACCAATAAATATAAACCAAAATAGATAATAAACTTCTAATTACCATTTAAGGAAACATGCAACTTATAAAAGATGAACACCAATTGACCTTTGGATTTGATGTGCGATCGACGGATGGGGTGCAGTTTGGAAAAGCATCGTGGTTTTGTAGTAATACCGGCGACATTGGCATTAGCAACGACATGTTTTCTATGTCGCCGATAATACGGTCGCCTGTATTACTTGGATTTCTTGTAATATGAACATCAACACCTAGATCTATGTTTAATAGGAATTTAAGTGTCTTCATTGGTTCCTTTACCCGCCATTTCATAGTTAATTTTAAGAACCGCCTTAATATTCATTATACTAATGCAATTATTGTTGAACGTATATGCCCACCACACATGGGTGGAATAATAATTAATTATATGAGTCTGTTTAGGATACATACTTTGGTTCAACAGAATATAAAAATAACTAACTAGATTTAATTAATTTGTTATTTGTTATTATTTATTCATCAAGAAATACTGTAAATTAATTAATATGACTATATCTAATAATAGTCAAAGGTTTGTATTATACTAATCGCCAAATTTTGATAAGATCTGGGAGGCTAAGAAAGCTAGGCTTCTTGGGGTTATCACTCCTTATATAAACGAGACAAAAACAAACAAGCCTCAAAGAATTTCTTGCTCAACCTCCTCTCACACTCCTTTCTTTTGACCGGGTAAACACTCTCCATTATGATTAGTTTTTTTTTTGTTTCACCAACAAGTAAAATGATATATATATATATATATATATATATATATATATATATATATATATATATATATATATATATATATATATATATATATATATCACTAAAAAATGACTAATGCAAAAACACTCACAAAAATGCACATGTATATATCAGGTAGATTCACATGAGATTATAGCATGTAAGATTCACATGTGATTATATAATATGATATTCACATGTGATTATATCTTTTAAGATTCAAATGTGAAATTCATAAGAAAATTTTAAAAAGTAATTAACGAAGAACAATCACACAAAATGCATGTGAGCATATAGACATAATTCATATGTGATTCACTTGTGATTTACATGTGAGTTATATGTAATTCATATGTGATTCACTTGTAATTTACATGTGAATCAAATGTAATACATATGTAATTTACATGTGATTCCTATGTGAATTACATGTGGTTTACATGTGAATCACATGTAATTCATATGTGAATAACATGTATTCATATGTTTTTCACTCGTGATTTATATGTGATTCATATGTGAATTACATGTGATTTACATGTGAATCCCATTTAATTCATATGTGAATTACATGTTATTTACATATGATTCACATGTAATTCATATGTGTTTTACTCATGATTTACATGTAAATCATATGTGAATTACATGTTATTTATATGTGAATCACATGCAATTCATGTATTTAACTTGTGATTAACATGTGAATCACATGTAATTCATATGTGAATTACATGTGAATCACATGTAATTCATATGTGTTTCACTTGTTATTTACATTTGAATCACATGTGATTCATATGTGAATTTCATGTGATTTACATGTAATTCATAATGGAATTACATGTTATTTACATGTGAATCACATGTGATTCATATGTGAATTACATGTAATTTACATGTGAATCACATGTAATTCCTATGTGATTCACGTGTGATTTACATATAAACTAAATTTTAGTGCTTTTAAGGATGATCAAATAAGTAACTTACTGTGCTCACAGGTAAACGAGATGACGGTTTCAACAAAGCACTCAAACACATAACTCTGGTAGTAAGATCCTATATGTGGTATTTAATTGCACATTCAACAACATCATTTTTAGTTACCTGTTCATAAAAACTCAAAAATTATCAATTATATCATATGCACAATATGTCAATTGTCATAAGAAAGACAGAAAGAAAACTAAAAGTTATAACAATTAAACACATCAACATCATTTTCAGTTACATAATTAACAAATATATCATATGCATAATATGTCAATTGTCATAAGATGACTTATTTCAATGAAAATTTTAGAAAATTAAATTAAGGCATTGCCGCATTGTTGATGAAATCCACAAAACTAATGAATTCTAGGAATTAAAAGTTAGAGAAATGTCTAGTACCTAGAAATCTAAACATTGAGAAAAATTGTTTGCAATAATTTCGCAATAGAGTTTGTTTGTTCGTACCGAAGAGGTAAGCAATGAACAGTGCAACAGCTAAGGATTATTTTAATTTACAACTACAAAAAGTCACAATTCATATAATCGATCATAGTAACATATTTGTAAATCAATAAATCAACATTAACATCAAACTAAACCGATCTTTATACTCTGATGTATATGATATCCTTATTCAGTCAACAACTAACTAACGACCCCTTAGTCTCATTTAAATGGTTTATTATATCTAGAAAAGAAACAGATCTTGATCTTACTAATGCAACAGTTTATCAAGGAGACATTATTACCCATAGGGATACTTTACCATATAAAACTTAACTAGATGAAAAACAGAAGAAGAAACAACAGCGCCTTGTTTAGTTGTACAATATAAGTAGGACATGTAAATGGAAAGTAATGTATCAAAATGAAAAAAGTGCAAATGTACTTGTGGGCATTCAGTTCTGCAATAAGATACACAAGTAACTTATAAACTGGTAATGGTAAAGAAGGTATATATCATACATACTTATAAAGCTAGCATTTTTTCTTGAATCTCATGCATTTGAAACCCCCCTTTTTTAACTTTCTCAAACCACATTAATTTGAAACCCCCTTTTTTTAACTAATGCAACTCAAAAGTTTTCTTAATTATGATTTGACACTGATGTGTATATAAATGCACTAGTTTTAGTCCTACTTTTAAGATATAATTTAGACACACAAAGGTAGTGGACCTATCAATTAGTGGTATAGTTAAATAACCAGGGTATCGAACACAGGGAACGGTAATTAAACTAATGACTAGAATTAACTAAAACAAGTAATCAAAGTAAAAGGTTTTCTCTAGTTTTGCAAGACTAGAAACTTAAACAATTAACTAATACGCTAATTAAGTAACTAACATCTAAAGCAAGTAAAAACCAACTAAATTCAATAATAAGAAAACTTCTTTTTAGGTTCGATTCATTTACTCCTGTTGAGTCTAGTGGATTGCATCATGGGCTCGGTCCATAGCCTAGTTTAGTTGCCGGTATTGGGCCTGTCCAGCCGTGCATTATTTTGCATCAGGGTTTAGTATATAAGCTGCATACATGCAGACTTAGAAGTTAGCGCTTTTCATTGTTTTCGTATTCACTGTTTTGTAAACCCTAGCTCGCCTCTAAGGCGGAAGTTCTTCATCGAGCTCTGCTGAGGCATGACTCAGTTTTGAATCATAAGCTCATATTCGATTATGTTCTGTGTTTGTTCTTAATTTGTTCTTAAACTGTTAGAATTCTTTTATCGTACTTGTGAAAGATCTAAACGATCTAAGAGTTTTGAACTCATCAATTGGTATCAGAGTAGGAGACTGTGTAATTTATACACACCTCTTCTGTCGAAGAAGTTCGTAGGGTTTTTATTCGACATTGATTGATATTTATTGAGCCATCACTCTTTATTGACGTATCTCATTAATTGTTAATCCAACCCTAATTGAAAAATTACAAGTATGATCTTTTACAGTTTTTTGATCAAAAGTATTCACGATGTCTATGGACGATTCTCAAACCAATCCGATCAATATTTCCAACAGCATAGGGTCTACAACAAGAATACCGATCTTGTATACGCAAGACTATGAAGTCTGGACGCATCACTTTGAAGACTACGTGATTGGATCGGAATACAATGGGTATCTAATCTGGGAAGCAATCACTTCAGGCCCATTCGCTCATTCTAGCACGTCAAAGATTGTTAAAACGTAGAAGGAATACAATCAGCTTGTAATGACGTCAAAGACATTCCTCAGGATGAAAAAGAGAAGTTTCAGTGCAACATCAAAGCTCTAAGGATGATAAGGTTTGCGCTGCAATTGGATACGTTTCGTCTGGTAAGTTCCTGTGCTACAGCTAAGGAGATCTGGGATAAATTGAAGGAATTATATTCCACAGATGAAGATCTGGAACATTCTATTCAAACACTCCTGTTGTTAGAGTTTTGTGATTTTAAGCAAAAGCCTGAAGAAAAACTTGTCCAAACTTTTGATCATTTCAATCATCTTTTGAGCAAGATGATAAAGCATGGGATTGAAAGAAAGGTGATTGAACAAAAGGTCACTTTCATGAATGGTCTCAGATCTGAATGGATGGTCGTTGTGTCAACTGTCAAAGCTCATGAACAGTTCAAGTCATACTCTTTGGCAAAACTTGTGGGTATTTTAAAATCCCATGAGAATGCCTTATCGAAGGAAACAAATGTTGTTTCGGGTCTTGGTTCTCTAGCTCTTGTCTCTAAAGGAAAGAGTTCGATCAAAGAAGAAGAGGAATTAGATCTTGCTGATTTTGATCTAACCGGCGAAGAATATGCAATGATGGTGTCAAACCCCAGAAAATTCATCAAGAAGAAATTCCCAGCCAACAAAAAACCAAAATTGGCAGGGAAGTTATAGCGCCGAACGGGTCAAGGAGGAACCGAAGATGGGATCAAAATCTGAAGAGTCAAAGAAGGAGACTAAGACTGGAGGCGACTCAGGATTTGACTGTCATTACTGTGGAGGCAAAAATCATTTTGCCAAAGACTGCATGCTGAGAAAGAAAGAAGAGAAGACATGCGAAGATGATGAGGAAGCGAACCTCCTGAGAAGATTGGAGGAGATAAAGAAAAGAAAGTCTGCTATTAATAACTCTACTATGAATGCTTTAATTGTGCAGGGTTCAACCAACAGTGATGAGTTTGGAGGTGTGGAAGTCTGGTCCATAGATTCGGAGGATGATGAAGTTAGGAAGCCTACTCACAGAAAAGCTATGATGGCAAAAGCAGAGCAGTCAATGGGAAGATGCTTTGCAGTGACCGAGGGTGTGTCCCAAATGAGAGGATACACAACTGATGGGGGAGTTGAAGAAGAAAGAGAGCGAGAGGACAGATGTTTTGCTGCCAAGCCTGTCAGTACTCAGATCAACGAATGTGATGAGTTGATCAAAAAGGTATAAGATATTCTTGCTTCTCTAAAATTACCTGCTAATAGTTATGAAAAGGAATTAAATAACTTGAAGTCAAAATTCTCTAGCATAAGTAGTAGTCTCACCCAAACCCGTGTCACGAATTCTAACCTAACTGATCAAATCAGCAGGATTTCATCAAAGAGTGAGGAACGAAGAATGTGGATCGAGCAAAAGGAAAAGGAATTAATTAGATCTAAAGACGATTCTATTTATTTGCAAAGAGACAATCTTAAACTTCTCAAACAGAGAAATGTTTTTTGTTTGATTGCTAAGAGGCTTTATTTTAACATTACTCAGTTGCATCTTGATTGTGAAATAGGGAAGAAAATTCATAGTATGATTTTACCTTTCCTTGAATTAAAGGAAGATGAAATCGATGCAGAAGCATACAACTGTGAAAGCGTTGTATCTTCAAACGAAGTGTCTCCAGCATATAAGATTGGTCTGGACAAAATTGAATCTTACATAAAGTCCAAGGACCACAAGGACATGCTCAAAAATCTAGTAGATGAAAATGACAGATTGAAACTGAGATCCGAAACTATACAAAAATTTGACTCATTGAATGCCAACTTATGTTCAAATAACAAAAATGATGTTGAAAATACATCTGAACTTAATGAGGATGATGATATGAGTGAAATTTATGTAGAAGATTTGGTAGACTGTTCCGAATTAGCCAAGAATGAACCAAAGTCCAATAAGAACCTCATTTCTGAAAACTCTGTTGAGTTTGCTCGCTCCACTACCGACAAGTCCAAAACTCTCAAAGCTAAAGTTGTTGTGTACCAAAAGGTTCAAACTACCCCAAATCAAGTTTACATTGTGCTGGGAGTCACTCCACAACAAACTGCAGAGTTAACTGCGATGGTAGAAGAAGACAATGCTGGTGGATGTGATGAATACTTTTGGTCAGCCTCAATCGACAACGCAGACGAGACGAAGGGTCTCTCTCAGAAAACCTCATGGAGAGTGAAAGGTAGATATATACCTGAACCACTAAATGAGCCTACAAAGTATGATGTACCGAGCACAATTGGAACTAAACCATATGTGGATGAACCGATGCAAACTACGAGTGACACTTCTTCAACAAAGAGTGAATGCTGTGCTCATGCTTCTAAAGAAAGGCTAACATTCATAGAAATCCCAAACAGGTCGCCGATCGAAAGCATCAACGGAACGTAAGATACAAGAAGAATCTCTCCGAAAGAAAACGATTTTGGAACTCTCAAAATCCTGATTTTGTAAGGATCGAAAGAAAGTCTAAATTGGAGGAAAACTCAAGGAACCAGAAGCACAGTTACGACAGGAACCAAAAGAGCGGTTTCGGTCCTTCAAAAGATTGGAACCGAAAGGGTAGTTTCGGTCCCTCAAGTGAATACAACCGAAAGAGCGGTTTCGGTCCATCACCCATCAACAAACGAAAGGGTGGTTTCGGTTCATCTTCCAACTACAACTGAATGGAGAGTTTCAATCCCTCATCCCTAAACAAACGAAAGGGAAGTTTAGGTCCCTCATCCTTGAACAACCGAAAGGAGAGTTTCGGTCCCTCGTCCAACTCCAACCGAACGAAAAGTTTCAGTCCTCAAGCCTACAAGTCTGATCTCAAAAATCAAGAACCTAACGTCTCTCCTAATTCCAAATCTCTAAATTCTAGTCCCTCTGTCAAAAACCCTAGTCCTCGTAAGTCAACAAAAATTAAAGTATTCACCATTAAAAGAAAAGATGAAACCACTTTAATTAAATGCACATATATGGTTGATATTTCTCTTACTATACCATGTCCTGTAAAAGGCTCACAAGGACCCAAGAAACTTTGGGTTCCTAAATCTGCTTAATTTTTTGTAGGTTATACGTGACGAGCAGTTTGATGAAGAATGGTACATTGACAGTGGTTGCTCGCGTCACATGACAGGAAGGAAGGAGGAACTAAGGGAGTTTCGCTCTCTAAAAGATGGTGGTATTGTAAAGTGTAGGGTCCATTATGTGTTGCGTCTTAGGCTCGGTCCATAGTCCAATTTTGTATCCGGATTGGGCCTCTCCATCCGTGATTTATTTATTAGGGTTTAGTATTTATAGATGCTTGCATGCATCTTTATACGTAAGATTTTGGAGTCGATCATTCATAGCGAATACCTTTTATCGATTGTAACCCTAAAAAGCCTCTACAGCGGAAGTTCTTTATCGAGCTCTGCTGAGGCGTGAATCTATTGAATCATTCAACTTATTTTGATTCATTCTCGTGTTTGATATTTCTGTTTGCATTATTCTGATTAACCTGTATAAGATCTAAACGATCAAAGAGTTTTTCAACTCATCGATTGGTATCAGAGCAAGAGACAGTGTAATTCATACACATCTCTTCTGTGAAAGAAGTGATTAGGGTTCATTCCGCATTCATTGATATTTATTGAGCCGTCACTCCATAATTGACGTATCTCATTAATTATTCATCTTGCCCTAATATTACGTATTACAAAGTCTGATCTTATAACAGGTTAAACGATCAAGCATGGATGATTCTCAATCCAATCCCATCAACATCTCTAACAACATCAGATCAACAACCAATATTCCAATCCTCTACACTCAAGACTATGAAGTGTGGATGCACCACTTTGAAGATTATGTTATTGGATCGGAAGATAATGGGTATCTGATATGGGAAGCTATCACTACTGGCCCCTTCACTCACTCTAGCACTTCAAGAATCATTAAAACTCAAAAGGAGTATAATGATCTATTAAAAGATGTGAAAGACGTCGCTCAGGACGAAAAGGAGAAGTTCCAATGCAACACTAAGGCATTGAGACTAATTCGATTCGCTCTTCAATCCGACACATTTCGATTAGTAAATTCTTGTGGTACAGCAAAGGAAATCTGGGATCGGCTGTGAGAGCTGTACTCCACAGATGAAGATCTGGAGAACTCAATTCAGACCCTACTTCTCTCTGAATTTGGAAAGTTCAAGCAGAAGCCAGAGGAGGTTGTTACACAAACATTTGATCGGTTCAATCATCTTCTCAGCAAGATGATCAAACCTGACATTGAAAGAAAGCTCATCGAACAGAAGTTCACTTTCTTAAATGGCCTAAGACCCGAATTGAGGGCGGTTGTGTCGACGGTTAAAGCGCATGAGCAGTTCAAATCGTATTCTTTGGCAAAACTGGTGGGGATTCTGAAATCCCAGGAAAAGATTGTGCTACAAGAGAAGAGCGTGGTTTCAAACTTGGGGTCTTTGGCTATGCTGTCTAAAGGTAAGAATGCAGAAGAAGAAGAAGAAGAAGAATTGAATATGGGAGACTAGATTTAACAGCTAAAGACTATGCTATGATGGTGTCAAATCCCAGAAGGTTTATCAAGAAGAAGTTCCCTACCAACAAGAACCGAAACTGGCAGGGAAGCTACAGCTCTGAAAAAGTGAAAGAGGAGTCGAAGGTTGAAGAATCAAAGAAAGAAGCAAAGGGTGAAAGTGATTCTGGTGTCAGCTGTTTTTACTGTGGTGGGAAAAACCACTACGCAAAAGATTGCGTGTTGAAGAAAATGGCAGAGAAAGATGAGGAGAAGGATGAAGAAGCAAGTCTCCTGAAAAGACTGGAGGAGATTAAAAGGAAGAAAGCTACTACTAATCCCTCTATGAATGCTCTTGTTGTGCAGGATTCGGTAGATCATGATGAGTTCGGTGGTGTATAGGTGTGGTCAACCGACTCAGAAGATGATGAGGTGAGAAAGCCTTCTCATGGAAAGGCCTATGTGGCGAAGAGTGGTGATGTTGGTGGAAGATGTCTGATAGTGACAGATGTATCCCAGATGAGAGGATACAACACTGATGGTGGAAACGAAGTGGCTAAGGAACGAGAGGACGTGTGCTTTACAACGAAGCCTCTCAGTGTGCAGATCAGTGAACTAGATGAACTGATCAAGAAGGTACAATCCATTTTTGTTTCGTTTAAAATTCCACAAACATCATATGAAAAAGAATTAACTAACTTGAATTCAAGAATTTCAAATCTAGATAGTTGTTTAACTCAAACACGTGTCACGAATTCTAATCTAACTGACCAAATAAGCAGGGTTTCATCCAAGAGTGAGGAGCGTAGAATGTGGATTAAGCAGAAGGAGTTGGAGCTGGTTAAGTCTAGGGATGAGAATATCTATTTGCAAAGAGACAATCTTAAGTTGTTGAAACAGAGAAATGTTTTTTGTTTGATTGCAAAAAGACTTTATACTAACATTACTCAACTGCATCTAGACTGTGAAATAGGTCAGGAAATACATCGTATGATTTTGCCCTTCCTTGAGCTAAAGGAGGATGAAATCGATGCCGAAGCATACAACTGTGAAAGTGTTGTATCTTCAGATGATGTAAATCCCACTTATATGTATGGTCTGGACAAAATTGAATCTTTTATAAAGTCCAAAGACCATAAGGACATGCTTAAGAATCTTTTGGATGAAAATGATAAGTTGAAACTCAGAGCCGAAACTATACAAAAATTTGACTCATTGAGTACCAAATTAACTTCAGAAAATAAAATTGATGTTGAAAATGCATCTGAACTTAATGAGGACGATGACATGAGTGAAATCTCTATAGAGGATGAGGTTGACTGTTCAGAGTTTATTAGGAGCGAACCTGAAAACCACAAAAACTTGATTTCTGAAAATTCTGTGGAATTCGCTCGTCTGTCCAAAAATAAGTCCCCAATCCTTAAAGAGAAGGCGGTTGTTTACCAAAAGGTAAGAACCACTCCCAATCAGGTTTATAAGGTCACAAGAGTCACCGAACATCAGACAGCTGAACTCACTGCATTGGTGAATGAAGAGAATGCAGATAGTTGCGATGAGTTTTTCTGGTCTGCACCGATAGACAACGCAGATGAAACAGTTGGTTTGTCAGAGCGAACATCATGGAAGACCAAAGTTAGATATGTGGCAGAACCACTAAATAAACCTACCAACTTTGACGTGCCCAGTTCCAGTGGCACAAAAGAGGTTCCGGTGGAATGCGTCTCTTCTACAAGCGAAACCTCTTCCATGGAAAGTGAACCAGTTGTTCAAAAGCCGAAACAAAATGCAAATATTCACAGACAACCGAAACAGGTGAAAAATCAAAAGTGGCAGAGAAATCTGAGATACAAGAAAAATCTCTCAGAGCGAAAGCAATTTTAGCGCTCCCAAAATCCTCACTATACTCACTTTGATAGAAACTCCAAGTCAAAAGGAGAAGAAAATAAGAGTAAAAGAAGCATTGGTCCATTGGATCAAAAGAACCTGAAGAAGACTTTCAGGCCACTGGAAGAACAAAATCGGAAGGACAGGTTCGGTCCCGAAAGTAACAACAACCAAAAGCCTGGTTTCGGTCCACCAAACGACAACAGACAAAGACCAGAGTTCAGTCCATCAAGCTTTTACAGCAAAAGACTGAGTTTCGGCCCAAAAACAAACAACAACCGAAAATCCAGTTTCGGTCCATCAATCAACAGCAACCGAAGGTCCAGGTTCGGTCCCTCAAATGGTCACAACCGAAAGGGTCATTTCAAACCTCAAGACAGGAAATATTCTCGTTCTAACTTCTATTCCTCTAATTCTTCTTGTTCTCATTCTTCTTCTAAGCCTAATTCTCGTCCTACACCAAGCTCACAATCGACGAAGGATTTGAAAGGAAAAAGGAAGATTTCCTCAGCAAATGAAGACCGAAAGCAAGCTAAAGTCCAAACTCCCGAACCTGAATCCAAAATACCTGCATCTAACTCCAATAAAATCAAAGTGTTTACTATTAAGAGGAAAGATGAAACAACCTTAATAAAATGAACATATCTTGTTGATGTTTCTCTTACCATTCCTGTTTCTGTGAAAGGCTCACGAGGACCCAAGAAACTTTGGGTTCCTAAATCTGCTTAATTTTTGCAGGTTATAAGTGACGAGCAGTTCGACGAAGAATGGTACATAGACAGTGGCTGCTCACGTCACATGAAAGGAAGGAAGGAAGAGCTAAGGGAGTTTCGGTCACTTCAAAACGGTGACAATGTCAAGTTTGGTAACAACTCTTATGGAACGATAAAGGGTTATGGGATGATAACCAATGGAGACTTTACAATCGGAAAGGTGGCGTATGTAGAGGGATTGCAGCATAACCTCATCAGTGTGTCTCAACTGGTGGGAGGTATAGGTCTCAAAGTCTCATTCGATGACGAAGGTTCAGAGATAATAGAGAAGAAATCCAACAAAGTTATTCTCAAGTCTGAATGAAAAGGTGAAATGTTCCCTCTGAATCTCAGACCAATCAAAGGGAATCTAGCTATATGTCTTTTCTTCAAAGCCCATTCAGACGAAAGTTGGTTGTGGCACCGAAGGCTCTCACATCTCAACTTCAAAGACATCAACAAACTAGTCACCGGTGGTCATGTTTGGGGACTTCCACTGCTTAAGTTCGATCGTGAACACTTATGTGCTGCATGTGGAATAGGGAAACAAAGTCGCCAAAGTCACCCAAAAATCATAAACACCAAAGTTGTTGAACCACTTGAGTTGCTTCACATCGACTTATGTGGTCCATCATCAATCGAGAGCATTGGCGGTAACAAGTACATCCTTGTTATTGTTGATGACTTCTCACGATTTACTTGGGTATTCTTTCTAAAGCACAAATCTGAGGCGACTCCCAAACTGAAGATCTTTATCAAGCAAGTCGAAGTGCAGCTGAGAAAAGTCGTTCGAAACATCAGAAGCGACAATGGACTGGAATTCAAGAACAAAGAATTCGAGGATTTCTTAGCAGAAAAAGGCACCAGTCACAATTTCTCAGCTCCCTATACACCTCAACAAAACAGAATTGTCGAAAGGAGAAACCGATCCCTGTGTGAGGCGGCCCGAACCATGCTGAGTTTTGCTTCCCTTCCTCTATATTTCTGGGCTGACGCCATTGCTGCAGCTTGTTTTACTCAAAATAGATCTTATCTCAACAAGCGTTTCTCTATCACCCCTTATGAGATTATTAACAACAGGAAGCCGAATGTCAAGTTCTTTCACGTATTCGGTTCAAGGTGCTTCATCTTCAACTCCAAAGAACATTGCAACAAGTTTGATGTCAAAGCTGATGAGGTTATCTTTCTGGGATATTCTCTTACTTCAAAGGCATACAAGGTTTTGAATAAGCGTTCTAAAAGAATTGAAGAAACCTATTATGTGACGTTCGATGACAATTACGTCAAGAAGTTGTACCGAAGAAGAAATTGGAGAGATTTTCTCCCAAACAGGTCAAGTCACAACATCGATCGCCAATTTCTTTGACCAGTTCATGGATTTGTTTGATGAACCTGAGAAAGCTACTCACTCTGAGGCCTCGGCAGCATACAACAAGATTGATCACCTTAAGAAGATTGTCGAAGATGTAGCCAAACAAATGGGAGAAGAAGAACCAGTTCGAAACGAACCTCCCTAGAGCGGTACTTTGGTCGAGGGGGAGAATCTATTTTCTTCAAATTAACAGGACTCACATATCGAGGGGAGAATCTAGTCTTTGAAGCACCCGAAAGTCCTATAGCACCCGAAGTCCTGTAGCACCCGAAAGTCCTATAGCACCCGAACGTCTAGTGACAACCGAAAGTCTGGATCAGCCCGAAAGCCCAGTCGAAGAAAGACTTATTGGTTCACATCCATATGGTTCATCGTCTGTCGAGTGGGAGAACTCGGATATGCTCTATGATGATGATATTCTTTCAGAGTTGGAAGAAATGGTAAATGCTGAATTGGATCCATCTTATGATCCAAATTATCCTCCTCTCACCAAATGGACCAAAGATCATCCTGTATCTCAAATAGTGGGTGATGCATCTGAAAAAGTTCTAACTCGATCTCAACTGAAGGAGAAGCAAACTGCTCTATTCTCCAAAGTAGAATTCTGCATGTTTAATTCATTCATTTCCAAAATAGAGCCGAAGACCGTAAATACTGCTCTCGATCATTCTGATTGGGTTCAGGCAATGCAAGACGAACTTAATGAGTTTGAAAGAAATAAGGTATGGAGACTCATTCCAACACCAAAAGATGCCTTGGTTGTCGGTCTCAAATGGGTGTTCAGAAACAAAATAGACAAGGAGGGAAATGTGATTCGAAATAAGGCTCGACTAGTGGTGAAAGGATATTTCCAGGAAGAAGGAATTGATTACGTAAAGACATTTGCTCCGGTTGCAAGGTTGGAATCCATTCGTATATTTCTTGCCTATGCTGCACACAAGAACTTTGAGGTCTACCAGATGGATGTGAAGTGCGCCTTTCTGAATGGGGAACTTGAAGAAACCGTGTACGTGGAGCAACCTCCTGGTTTTGTAAATGAAAAGCATCCAGATCACTGCTACATCTTGGATAAGGCTGTTTATGGTCTGAAACAAGCACCTAGGGCATGGTATGAAACATTAACTAAGTTTTTAAAGATGTCTAAATTCAAGCAAGGTTCGGTTGACTCAACCTTCTTTCGTAGAAAGGAAGGTAACCACCTTATGATCGTTCAAATCTATGTCGATGATATCATCTTTGGCTCAACGAATCCTAGCCTAACAGCTGAATTCAGAAAGTTGATGGAGACTAAATTTGAAATGAGCTCAATGGGTCCGATTAACTTTTTCCTTGGTTTAAATATTAAACAGGGACACAATAGCATCTTTATTAACCAGGAAGCATATACAAAGACTCTCCTTGCTAAATTTGGCATGATGGGAGACTCCAAGGTCAAAGTCCCTATGGCATTCGGCACCAAGATCACACCATCTTTGGAAAAACCGGCAGTCAACATAATGCTATATCGCCAAATGATTGGTTCCCTGATGTACCTCACAGCTAGCAGGCCCGATATAATGTTTTCAGTGTGCTATTGTGCCAGGTTCCAAGCAATTCCTCGTGAACCACACATGCTGGCAGTGAAGAATATATTCCGGTATTTGAAGCGAACCACCTCTCTCGGTCTCTGGTATCCCTCAAACTCAGGTTTCTTCGTTCAAGCCTACTCAGATGCAGACCTAGGAGGATGTGGTCTAGACCGAAAAAGCACTACAGGAGGCTGTCAATTCCTCGACGGGAAGTTGGTGAGCTGGCAATCTAAGAAACAAACATGTGTTTCTCTGTCTACAGCCGAAGCAGAGTACATTGCCGCTGCCTCCTGCACATTTCAAGTGATTTGGATCCAAAGCCAACTCCGGGATTATGGACTCAATATGAAAAAGATCCCACTATATTGCGACTCAGAAAGTGCAATTAGGATCTGTCATAACCCAGTGCATAATTCCAAGACAAAGCATATAGCACTGAGGTATCACTTTATTAAGGATCATGTGGAAGATGGAAACGTAGAAATTCACTTTGTTCGAACCAATGATCAACTGGCCGACATCTTCACCAAAGCCCTTCCTGAAGCAAGTTTCAATAAAATCCTACAAGGCCTAGGTATGATGGAATTGGAGTCTGCTCCAAAAACGTCTTCTCAAAACTAAAAGTTGGAAGCGAAATGAACCGAACGCTCGGTCTATTTCAGGCTCGGTTCGCACGGGAAACGAAATGAATCAAACTCTCGGTCTATTTCGGGTTTGGTCCCACTGCACTTGTTTTCACTTATCTCAAAAAGGTGATATCTTTGGTTGTATACTTTTGTACAATTGTTTTCCAAAAATCCAAAAATATTTTTTTAAGGAACCGAAATGAACCGAGCGTTCGGTCCATTTCTGGTTCGGTTTGAAATTTGTTTGTTTGGTTTGCTTTATTTCTCTCTTTACAAAAATATCAAAAATTCCAAAAATATTTTCTTTCTTTTTGTATCTTCTTCTGTTTATGTTAACAGTTTATGGAATATCAATAGGGCAGGTATCATTCTCACACTTTTTACTAGCTAAGTGTCCCTAGAAGCATGCTGCTGCATGTTGTCCAAAGCCTCAACTGATTTTGAATAAAGCCTTACGACTGGGTATATACAAACCTTGTCTTCCGAATTAGGCTGCTACATTTATTCTAATCATGTGCTACCTTACTCTTTTCTCATATGAGTTAAGAGTTTTCTGTTTGGTCACTATTTTTTATAGCAGAGGTACTTTGGTTTCTTTACACCACCTCAAACGTTTTTCTCCATCATATTTCGGTTCATACATGTAACCCTTGAGACTCTCAGAAATTACCATTGAGGTTTATGGTTACACAATCTCTGTGTTTGTGATCTTAGCTTCGTGTCACTACGTGCTAAGTGAAACCTACAATTCAATACCCACTCTGCATTGACGGTGAACAATTAAATTTGCTCTAGATTTCACTCATGAATTAACGAATCCACCCAAGTGGTTGTACCATGAAATCTCTATTTTTCTTTTTGTGTGATTCTTATGAAATTGTTACATACCTAAACATTTCTTCCCACAAAATCCAGTTTCATATTTTCTTGAGATTTCACACCAAGCATTTTCAAAAAGTCACTAAAATACTGTCCAAACGTACTTGTTCAACGGACCACATTGTCTCACAAGTACCTCATTCGGTTTCTATCTTATGTCAAGATCTGGAATTCTGAACTGAAGCGAAAGCCACCGCTCTAAGCCTCATTAAAAGATGCCTTTCAACACTTCTTAACAAGTGCTTGATCGTAATTCAACAGGAAACCACACAGACACTTTAAAGTCTCTCTTGAATTTGAAGGAAGAGATTCGTGCCCGGGATCCACTGTTTCGTGTCTATATTGACATCACAATTTCCCACATATATGTTGCTTTATTTCTTCATCTTTGACACTCTATGCACGAAAATCTTTTTGATTTTCCAAAAGTCTGGTTTGGTTCACTACAAGCTATTTTTATAGCTCTGGTTTTTAATGCTATATTCTTAAAGGGATGCTATGGTTTATCTACGTGTTTGTTTTTATTTAGTGAAGACAGCTCATTTTAAAGATAAGATGATGACTCAGCCGGGAGACTAAAGGTTTCAGGAATTCAAAAAGGTACTTGATGGGAAGACGTGCAAAATGGAAACATTTTTCTCTCTCATGCGTAATCATAGGGGTTGCTAAATGTCACACGTCAATCAACTCAGAAACCGCTTCGTGTTTCAAGAAGATTTGGTGGCGATCTTTCTCTCACCTCTAGAGACGGTATAAGGGTTAAACCCTATGTTTTTTTACCTCTGTACTACACCCAAATTTCTGAGAGCAAGCAAAGACGCTTTTCTTCCACTGTTCATCTTCTTCTTCGAAGCACTCAACAATGGTGGATTCCTCCTCTGTTCATGAAACCTCCCACATTCTCCCAATCAGACCCCAACAGAGCTTAATCATTGATCTCAATCCTGTCACCTATGATGCCTTCATGTATCCCATAGTGGAGTGTCTCAAGTACTCTCCACTGGTTCTCGCACTGACCAAGGTTGAAACGGTGCCTATGGAGTGTCTTTCCCAGATATTCTCCACTGCTCATTACGATAAGTCTGTTGATCGCATCTTCTTCGACATTCTTGATACCAAAACCTCTATCTCAAAACAACGATTTTGCTCGCTTCTAGGATTTGAAACTGATGAGTCGAGGGTTAACCCTGATTCGATTTCTGTGGGCTAATTGTTCTCCATGTTCTACAACATGGGTTACACTGAAATCCTTACCACTGTCACGAAGTTCAAGAAGTCGTGTCTTCCTCCTTAGTGGAATGGCTTTTTCACGATACTGTTCAAGGGTCTATCAGAGAGGAGTGCAGGTTCTGATGGGGCTAGTCGTCTATTCATGACGATTCTCTATGGGTTGTACAATGGTGTCAACCTCGACTATGGCTCAGTTCTATGGCAGCAGTTGATCCAAAGCCTTGCCTCTACTTCTCGCCATTCCGAAATTTCCTACGCCAGGTTCTGGACGCTCGTCACCAAATGGGCAATGGACAAGTATCATGTCCCTATTGTGGTCACTTCTCCACTCTCCTCTATTGGTGTCTTTCACACTACAAAGATCATTGTAACTGATCCTTCCAAGTTTCTATTTGTTGGCTCAATTCCAGAGTCAATGTATGCTTGTGTTTCAGAAGAGAGCCGCATCATCAAGACCTACAAGGAGTTTCTTCCTTCGAGTCCTAGATAACTGACCCCAGTTCTGAAATTCGATAAAGAACATCTCTGTGCAGCGTGTGAAATGGGAAAGTAGAATCGGCAGAGCCATCCTTCAATAATCAACACTAAGGTAATAGAACCATTGGAGTTACTGCATATTGATTTATGTGGTCCATCGTCCATCGAAAGCATTGGAGGAAACAAATATATCCTGGTTAGAGTAGACGATTTCTCAAGGTTCACATGGACCTTCTTTCTCAAGCACAAGTCTGAAGCTGCACCAAAGCTCAAACTCTTCATTAAACAGATAGAAACGCAACTAAGAAAGTTTGTTCGTAATATAAGGAGCGATAATGGCATGGAATTCAAAAACAAAGATTTTGAATGTTTTCTTGATGAAAAGGGGACGACTCATAATTTCTCAGCTCCCTATACTCCACAACAAAACGACATTGTTGAAAGGAGAAATCGATCCCTGTGTGAAGCTGCTCGCACCATGTTATGCTTCGCATCGTTGCAATTATACTTCTGGGCTGATGCAATTGCAGCTGCGTGTTATACTCAGAATCGATCTTACTTGAATAAACGATTCTCCATTACCCCTTACGAGATCCTGAACAATCGAAAGCCAAACTTGAAATTCTTTCATGTGTTCGGTTCTAGATGCTTCATTTTCAACTCCAAAGAGAATCGCAACAAGTTTGATGCTAAGGCGGATGAAGGAATTTTATTAGGCTACTCCCTAAACTCCAAAGCATATAGAGTTCTCAATAAACGCTCGAAGAAAATTGAAGAAACATATTGTGTCACTTTTGACGATAGTTATGTTAAGAAGTTAAGAGCAACCGAAGATGCATCACAAGACATATTTCCAAAGAATGGTCAGGTTACTGTCTCCATCTTAAATCTTTTCGACCAATTCATGCTCTTGTTTGATGAACCTCAGAAAGCGATCGACTCAGAGTCAACTGCTAAAGACAACAAATTTGACAATATGAAACAAGTTATAGATGATGCTGCTAGAAAAATAGCTGATGATCAATCCAAAGGAACCGAAGGTACAGCTGGAAGCGAACCTTATGATAACCATCCTACTGTCGAGGGGGAGGGTTCTTCTGCTCATCATGATCGAGGTTCTTCTTTCCAGGGGGAGAACTCATCGCCAAATACAACAGTCTCCACTTAAATTCCAACCAATGAAGGACGTACAAATGATGGTCCTGAACAGGAATCTTTCTTCGTGGGGGAGAAAACAGTTAGTGAAGATGACAATTTGTCTGATCTCGAAGAAGAAATTAATGCTGAATTGGATCCCATCTATGATCCAAAATTTCCTCCACTTGTGAAGTGGACCAAAGATCATCCCCAGACTCAAATCATTGGGGAATCCTCTAAAAAAGTGTTGACTCGCTCTCAAATCAAAGCGAAACAGGCTGCTCTATTTTCAAAAGTCGAGTTATGCATGTTCAATTCATTTGTGTCCAAGGTTGAGCCAAAGACCGTTAATTCAGCTCTTGATCATTCAGACTGGGTCTAAGCTATGCAGGATGAGCTAAATGAGTTTGAACGAAACAAGGTATGGCGTCTTATTCCAACACCAAAGGATGCTTCGGTTGTCGGTCTCAAATGGGTATTCAAAAACAAGATGGACAAAGAAGGAAATGTCATTCGTAATAAAGCAAGGCTGGTGGTCAAAGGATATTGTCAGGAAGAGGGAATCGATTATGAAGAAACCTTCGCTCCAGTGGCTAGATTGGAATCTGTTCGGATCTTTCTAGCGTACGCTGCTCACAAGAACTTTGAAGTCCATCAAATGGACGTCAAATGTGCCTTCCTCAATGGTGAACTTGAAGAAACCGTATATGTTGAGCAACCACCGGGATTTGTAAACGAAAAGTATCCTGATCATTGCTATATCCTCGACAAAGCTGTATATGGCCTGAAACAAGCTCCTAGAGCATGGTATGAAACTCTTACTCGTTTCTTAAAATTGTCTAAATTCAAACAAGGTTTGGTTGACCCAACCTTCTTTCATAAGCGAGAAGGTAACCACCTTATGATAGTCCAAATTTACGTTGATGACATCATCTTTGGCTCCACGAATCCTAGCTTAACAGCTGAATTCCGAAAGTTGATGGAAACTAAGTTTGAGATGAGCTCAATGGGTCCTATTAATTTCTTTCTTGGATTGAACATTAGGCAGGGACCCGAAGGCATTTTTATTAATCAGGAAGCATATACCAAGACTTTGCTCACCAAGTTTGGAATGAAGGGAGACTCCAAATTAAAAGTGCCAATGGCTTTTGGAACGAAACTCACACCATCATTGGAGAAACCAGCAGCTGATACAACGCTTTATCGACAGATGATCGGGTCTTTCATGTATCTTACAACCAGTAGACCTGATATCATGTTCTCTGTCTGTTATTGTGCTCGATTTCAAGCCAACCCTCGAGAACTTCATCTTCAAGCAGTGAAGAACATCTTTAGCTATCTGAAGCGAACCTCCTCTCTCGGTCTATGGTATCCAGCCAATTCCGGATTTTTCGTGCAAGCCTTTTCAGATGCTGATCTAGGTGGTTGTGGTTAGATCGTAAAAGCATCACAAGAGGATGTCAATTTCTGGATGGAAAATTAGTCAGTTGGCAATCAAAGAAACAAACTTGCGTGTCGTTATCCACTGCAGAAGCCGAATACATTGCTGCAGCATCTTGTACATCTCAAGTCGTATGGATACAGAGTCAACTCCGGGATTATGGATTAAACATGAAGAAAATCCCCTTATACTGTGACTCTGAAAGCGCAATCAGAATTTGTCACAACCCAGTGCAGCACTCGAAGACTAAGCATATCACACTGAGGTACCATTTCATCAAGGATCACGTCGAAGATGGCAACGTCGAAATTCACTTCGTCAGAACGACTGATCAACTGGCAGACATATTCACAAAGGCCTTACCTGAATCAAGCTTCAATAAGATCTTACAAGGCCTAGGAATGATGCAAGCCGAGTCAGTACCGAAATCGCCTTCGCTCCCTTAAAGGTAACCAACGATATAGAGCGAACCTATATGAACCGAAATGAACCGAGCGTTCGGTCTATTTCGGGTTCGGTAATTTTTTTTCGTTAGTTAGGTCTCCTTAGAAGCATGCTGCTGTATCTAGACTCAAGCCTCAACTGATTCTGAGTGAAGCCTTAATAACATGATCTACACCAATCATGTTTTCCCAATTCAGGCTATCAAGTTCACTCTAATCATGAGCTACCTTACTCTACTCCAACTGTGTTTAGAGTTGTCTGCTTAGACCATCTTTTCTTTAATAAGCAGAGGTACATTCGCTTCTTATACCATCTCCATCATCTTTCTCCATTATATTTCGTTTCATCACTATAACCCCTAAGACTCTCAGTTTTAACCACTAAGGTTTATGGTTATACAAAATCTGCGTTCATGATCTGAGTTTCATGCTACTATGTACTAAGTGAAACCCAAAATTCAACACCACTAATGAATTGACGGTGAATTCGAAAATTCAAGATCTTACCTGTTACCCATTGGAATCTCTTTTTCTTTTTGAGTGATCTTTATGAGATTGCCTTTCACCAAGGTTTCTCTAACCCTAAAAGATCCAATTTATTTTTTTGAGATTTCTTAAATTCTCTCGTCACTATACATTATTTCTCACCTACTTTTTCAACAGATCACAATGATCTCACAAGTACTTCATTCTCTTTTTGATCTTATGTTAAGTATCGAAATTATGAATTGAAGTGAAAGCCACCCACTTTAAGCTTTAAAAGATGCCTTTCAAAACTTCTCAACAAGTTTTTGATCGTTATTTCATGGGAAACCAAGCAAGAACTTCAATGTCTCTCTTGACTTTGAAGGAAGTGATTTTTGCCCAGAATCATTCATTTTATGTCTATATACGACATCACAGATAATCCCAAAATACTTGTTTTATTTCTTTATCTTTTACACCCTTTGCACGAAAATTTTTAATTTTCCAAAACTCTAAGTTTTACACAGATTATCAAGGCACAAACACTCAAGCGTCATCAGCTGAAACGATTGGGATGAAAAGGTACCTGACTCAGCAGAAATTCAAACGGTTTGGCGATTTCAAAAAGGTGATTTTATGAAAAGGCGTGAAAAAGGGGAAACGTTTTTCTCAAAGAAACCCGACTATTTTCTACAACTGTTCATCATCATCCTTAGGCTCCTACAATGGAAGAATCGTCATCTGTTCATGATACCTCAGTTCGTCAACCCCTACTCACTATAAAACCCCAACAAAACCTAATCATCGATCTCACTCCCTTCGTTTATGAGCCGTACATGCTGTATGTGGTTGAGTGTCTTAAACACTCTCCACTCGTCGATGCACTGACAAAGGTTGAAATTGTGCCAATGTCATTCTTGTCCCATGTCTACTCTACGACATTCTATGATAAAGCCAATGAACGTATCCACTTCGAGCTTCACGATGAGAAGGTTTCTCTCTCCAAGAGCCGATTCTGTGCCCTAATCGGTCTTTCTCAAGATCCGTCTCTGGTAAACCCTGATTCTATTACAACTGGCCAACTGTTTACCATGTTTTATCAAATGGGGTATACTGAAACCCTAACAATAGTCACCAAGTTCAAGAAGTCCTGCCTTCCTCCTCAATGGAATGGCCTTTGCACACTCTTATTCAAGGGTTTGTTTGAGCGGAGTGCTGGTTCTGATGGTGCTAGAAAAGCCTTCATGACGGTGTTGTATGGGTTGTACAACGGGCTCAACCTTGACTATGGGTCCATCATTTGGCAACAACTGGTTCAAAGCCTACTCTCTTCGTCCAAGCATTCAAAAATTTCATGCGGACATTTCTGGACCATTATCACCATGTGGGCAATGGATCGCAATCGCGTCCCAATTATGGCGGATTCCTTGCTTTCTTCAATCGCCACCTTTCATACGACGAAGATCATCGTCACTGACCCCAAAAAGTTTTCGTACATCGGCTCTATTCCTGAAACCATGCTTGGTTGTATCTCCGCAACAAGTAACGTACTTCAGCAGTACAGGAAACGTAAAGCTGTTGGTCCACGTGAACTTATGCCGATGATGCTTTGCTCAATTGAAGAAGCTGATAAAACAGACAAAAGGGGCAAGAAACCTGAATCGCAGAAGGAGGGTCCGGTCACAAAACCATCCAAGGGGCAGACCCCCAAGAAGAGGAAGACTGATAAAGCTGCTCCTTCTCAACCTTAACCTAAAAAGCAGATGAAGCCCGCTAAGAAACTTATTCTTCAATCCTCAAGCGATTCGGATTCAGAATATGTTCCTCCTAGGCAAAAGAACGCTCCATCTTCAGACTCTGAGAATGAAAGTTCTGATGAAGAGGCTTCAGGCCGAGGGAATACTCCACCTCGCTCCCCTACTCCAGAAATTCTGGTTCGTTCTTTGCCTCCTTCACCTCCACCTATTACAATTCCCGTTTCTACAAAACCTACCTTCACTATTCCCAAACCACCAGTAACCAAACCTACTTTTACAAACGAACCTCCACCAACAATCGGACCTCCAACTTCTTCCAAACCCTTATCTCCAACACCTTCTACAAAAACAACCCCGATTTTGGGCGGTGAGGACTTGGAGTTTGACTCCACATACTTCAGTCCTTATCGCGTACAGAGTGAGGATGATGACGATGAGCCTATCACCAAACGTCATCTCAAAGCGGTAAACGACAAGCTAGATCAACTGCTTTCCTCCTCTTCCTTCGGAGCTTATTCAGATGCTGCATTGAAGGCCATGTTCTCTTCAGTTGTTGCTGAACATTCAGCCTCCTTATCTGCTGCAGCCAAGGCTATTGAAGCCTCCACTTCCCAATGTCAACAGGCCTCTCGTGCTGTTGATGCCTCTACAAAGGATTGCAAGGAAGCGACCGAGAAAGTCGATAAACTAGTTTCCCAGGCTCACTTGTTTTTAGATTCTTTGCAGCCTGCTGCTACTAAGAATGCTGCTACAGTTACTTCTTTTGTAGAGACTCTTCAACAGACTCTTCAGTCTGAATGCTCGAAGGTTGAAGCAGCACGCCTTGCTATTGAACAGGCAAATGACACGTTCCATGCTAATGTCAACGAACGCTTATCTCAACTACAAGCAGACTTAGCTATGGAAAATGGTGTTATGGATGAGCTTGCCAAACACACAAATCAGCTCAAACTGCAATCACTCAAGCTGCGAACTGCTCTTACTGATATTGATGACCTCAAGTCAGAGAGGGAGGTTATACGGAGTTCTGCTGCAGACGTTCACTCCATCCTTCTTCATCTTATTGAAGTTCATGATCTACTTGTCACTATCACCATCCGTAGGCATTTGGCAGACAAGCTTCGACCGCACTGGACGTTCTCAGCCGTATCGAGGGTGTTCCAGAGACTAGTGACCAACCGCAACAAGGGGGAGAGAAAGACTTGAAGCAAGAAAAGCAAGAGACGAATCAAACTCCTCCTTCTACCTCCGAGCCAGCTGCTGAACCGAAGGGTAATGAAGCTTCGGTCAGTAATAAGGATAAGAAAAAGAAGAAAATCGGTGAAGATGATACAGACAACGAAGATGATGTCTACGTTGAAGTTCCCAGGAAGCCTGTCCCAAAAGGTTGATTCTTCAGAAAAACAAACTGAAGAAATTTCTATGATGGAGCGAGCTGAGATAGAATAGAAGCGAAATGAGGCGGAGTTCCTAGAAAAGAAAAAGGCCATGTTCCCTGAATGGACTAAAGATTCGCTTCATAGGTGTGCGATTGACGAGCCAGCTGTTCTATGGCTCGAGCTGATAATGTCATTCAGCCTTGACAACTCCAGGGATGCGAAGTTCGATATGCCAATCACTAGAAAGGCATTCGTCTTTCATTGTTTCAACTCCACTGCTGCCATTCCATCTCCAGACCCGAAGGTAGATAGGGATCTGTAGAGTTTTACTTGGAGTTTGCTCAACCAAAATATTAGACTTGGAGCTCAAAGAAGATAACCACCATCAAGGTGATGAAGCCCTATTTAGCAGGGAAATTCATCAATGTCAAATTCAAGGTGACTAGAGGAACCGAAGGCTCAGTTCACCATTTTTCCCTTGCTGATCTACCGAACCTCAACCCCCATGACTGGATACTCCTCAACAATATTCTTTTGTTAAATCCTCAGGAGTATCAGCCAATTATCGATCATGTCAAGCGTATGCTTGTTTGCTACATACATGAGGTAGCGAAGATGGATCAAGAAATTGCATCTGCCATACACAAACGTCCAACGATCAAACCCATGGGAAGAGCTGACAATGTTAACTCCATGATCAAGGGGAAGATTGATTCCAAGTATCACACAGTACTGTTTCTCAGGGGCGAAGGTCAAAAGTGTATGTTCGCTCTTGTTGACAAACACCGAGATCATACAAAGGTGCGACCAGAACAGTGCTGCTGACAAAAAGATGTTCGTCGACATGCTGAGGTGGTACATTCTATTCCGACAGACTGTTCTCGCCATTATTCCTAAACTGTTTAAAGTTATAAAGACGGTGAGACCTGCTCAGAAGAAATAATCTCTCGCCTCATTTGACGCAAAGGGGGAGATTGTTGAGTCTAGTGGATTGCGTCATGGGCTCGGTCCATAGCCTAGTTTAGTTACCGGTATTGGGCCTGTCCAGTCGTGCATTATTTTGCATTAGGGTTTAGTATATAAGCTGCATGCATGCAGACTTAGAAGTTAGCGCTTTTCATTATTTTCGTATTCACTGTTTTGTAAACCCTAGCTCGCCTCTACAGCGGGAGTTCTTAGGGCGTCTGCTACTACGTTGGCTTTACCCGGATGATAACGAATATCGCATTCGTAATCACTGAGTAGCTCGACCCACCGTCGTTGTCTCATGTTGAGCTCCTTTTGATCGAAAATGTGTTGTAAACTCTTGTGGTCGGTAAAGATAGTGCTCTTCGTTCCATACAAGTAATGTCTCCAGATCTTCAGAGCAAACACTACTGCTCCTAGCTCAAGATCGTGGGTCGTGTAGTTAACCTCGTGTGTCTTCAACTGCCTCGAGGTGTAGGCGATGACCTTACCTCGCTGCATCAGAACACATCCGAGCCCTTGATTCGATGCATCGCAATAGACTACGAAGTCTTCTATTCCTTCGGGAAGGGATAGTATTGGTGCGGTGCACAAGGCTCGTTTGAGCGTTTGGAACGCTCTTTCTTGTTTCTCTTCCCAGTCAAAGGTCATGCCTTTCTGGGTTAGGGTTGTAAGAGGTTTCGCTATTCGAGAGAAGTTCTGAATGAATCTGCGGTAGTAGCCAGCGAGACCTAGAAATTGACGAATTTTTGTAGGTGTCTTAGGTGCTGACCAGTTCTCAATGGCTTTAATTTTGGATGGGTCCACGTGGATTCCCTCTTTGCTTACTACGTGTCCTAAGAATTCGACTCTCCGGATCCAAAATTCACATTTCGAGAACTTCGCATAAAGCTTCTCTTTTCGTAATGTCTCTAGAACTTGTCGCAGGTGATCGCCATGCTCTTTCTTACTTCAGGAGTAGATCAGGATGTCGTCAATGAAAACGATGGCGAACTGATCCAAGTAAGGTCGGCATACTCTATTCATCAGATCCATGAAGATTGCGGGCGCATTGGTCAATCCGAATGGCATCACCACGAACTTGTAATGTCCGTAACGAGTTCGAAAGGCTGTCTTCGGCACATCCTCCTCTATTACTCGTAACTGGTGATATCCGGATCTCAGATCAATCTTAGAAAAATAGCTCGCCCCTTGCAGTTGGTCGAATAGATCATCTATACGAGGCAGAGGGTAACGATTCTTGACCGTCAGTTTGTTGTGTTCTCTGTAGTCAATACACATACGGAATGATCCGTCTTTCTTCTTAACGAACAAGACCGGTGCTCCCCAAGGTGAGAAACTCGGTCTTATAAAGCCCTTGCTGAGCAGTTCGTTAAGTTGACCAGAGAGTTCCTGCATCTCAGCTGGTGCTAAGCGGTAGGGCGACTTGGCTACTGGGGTAGCTCCTGGGACTAAGTCGATTCTGAACTCGACCTGTCGTTGCGGAGGTAACCCGGGTAGTTCTTCTGGGAAAATGTCGGGGAAGTCGCTCACTACTGGGATGTTCTTTAGTTCTTTCGTTTCGAGGCTCGTGTCGACGACGTGAGCAAGGAATGCATGGTATTCCTTACGCAGATATTTCTGTGCTTGAATACTTGATATGATGCGAAGACTTGCACCGGGTTTGTCGTCGTAGACTATAAGAGTTTCGTTAGACGGAAGGTTTAGACGGACTGCTTTCTCGTAGCACATGATGTCGGCGTGATGAAGGCTTAACCAATTCATGCCAATGATAACGTCGAAACTTTTTATTGAGACTGGCATGAGGTCGATTGGGAATGAATGGTTATCTAGAGTTAGGGTACAACCTAAGTATATGCTACTCGTACTTTCAGTTTTTCCATTAGCCATTTCTACTGTGAATAGTTCCTTGAGTGCGTGCGGTGGTTGATTAAGCATGCGAGCAAATTTATGGTTTACGAAGCTTCGCTCCGCTCCACTATCGAACAAAATGCATGCATAGGAGTTATTGAGGAGGAACGTACCAGTCACCACTGTCGGGTCAGCAACTGCTTCCCCGTGGCCTATAGCTAGTACCCTTCCTGCTCCACCAGCATTCTTTGCTTTGGGGCAGTCCCTCTTATAGTGGCCTGCTTCGCCACATCCATAGCAGGTCGGGCTCGCGCCAGAGCCAGGGACTTGGTTGATAGGTTGTGCCGGGAACTTACAGAAACGGACGGTGTGTCCTTTCCTGTTGCAGTTAGAGCACTGCATTTCACGGCAGGTGCCATTGTGGTGGTAGTTGCATTTGTTGCACTTGGGCGAACTTCCAGCATACCGACCCACCGGAGCAGTAGTAGCAGTAGCAGGGGTTATTGCGGCATGTATTGCCACAATTTGCTGCTTTTTGGCAGCCTGTTGCTTCTTCTTTTCATCCCAGAATTTCCGCTTAGTATCAGCGGGTTTGGAGGGTTCCAGGATGGCTAGGGTGGTTATGGTTGCAGGGGTTTTGACTCCATGGTCAATGAGTCATTGTGCCAATCGTTTGGCACTGTCGAAGGTAGCGGGGTTTGATGCTAGAACATTCCCCTGATACGGAGGCACTAGGCCCCATATGTACCTCTCGATCTTCTTCCCCTCGGTGGGAACCATATTGGGGTAGAGGACTACCAGCTCGCTGAATCGGGCAGTATAAGCGACCACGTTGGTGCCCTTCATCGTCAGGTTCCAAAGTTCCTGCTCCAATTTCTGGATCTCGCCCCTCGGGCAGTATTCCTCAGTCATGAGGTCTTTCATTGATTCCCAGCCTATGTCGTTGGCTACAACGAGAGTTAGTGCCTTAACATGGCCATTCCACCATGTCAGGGCCTTTCCTTCAAAGGTGCATGTCGCGTACTTGACTTTACTCGTCGCAGGGCATGAACAGATTTCGAAGACTGATTCAGTCTTCTCGAGCCATTGCGAGAGGTCAATGACTCCGTCGGTGCCGTAAAAAGGCTTCGGTTTGCAATTTGTGAAATCTTTGTATGTGCACTCTCTCGAACGCACAGGGGTTTCAACCGGGGTTGATTCCACAGGGGTTCCACCTCTGCTGGCATCAGAAGAGTGATACTGAGCCATGGCAGTTGCCACTGCTGCAGCTACGGCAGCATTCAGGGCTACAGTATCGATGACCGGAGGCAGAGGAGGTGGTGGTGCAGGATTATTCCTGGGAGATTTGCGAGGAGGCATCTTTCAGCTATAAGTTCATAAAGATAAGAAAAATGGTAAGAATCAATTTGTAAGTAACGTGAGAGTGACACATGGACTAGCTAACCATAGCCCAACAGTTGAATGAGTGTTTGAAATCACAATAAGAATATTAGTAGGAAAGCACAAGTGTATAGATTTTTCCGACAGATTAGATAGATCTCAATTGATGGGTTTTGAGCATTCTAACACTTCCTAAGTGTACATGCAACCCTAATAACCTTGGATCTATGTTTGTCTAATTATCATGCAAAGTTGAATTCCAAGGTTATATTCCTATCTAGCATACATGGGGAACAATTTTAACTTGAATCATAGATAGAATAACTTACCTTGTTGTTGCTTGTGTTCCTTGAAACCTTGTGAGCCTAGCACCCCAAGTGTGATGCCTCAAATGCTTCACACAACACCAAATGCTCTTGGAAAGACTCTTGAGATAACACAGACTTCTCAAAATCGGCCAAGCCCTCTAGTTTCTTATGTCTAACTTGTGTAGCCTTGTCTAGCCAATTTTGTGGAGAATGGGACTCTTATATAGTGTTGGCACATCTAGGGTTACACCATGTAAACCCTAATGTGTCATGACTCTTCATTTCCATGACCCATGGGTTTGTAACTCCCATGGAGCATCCATGGAGCATCCTATGGGTAGAACCCAACTTGATAATCCATGGAGCCTTTTAGCCCACTATACAAGATATGGATGATTTACATAACCAACCCATATATTTAATTAGTTATCCTTTGATCACTTAATTAATTCCAAATTAATTCTTTGATCAACTAATTAAATAATATTATTAATATATTAGAACTTATAATATATTAATAATCTCCAAGTGTTATTTCTCTCATTTAGTCTATCCAATTGCATGGTGCCATGCAACCCAAATGGACCATGCCGGGTCGGGTCAAGTACAAGCCCGAAATAGTTATGGACTTAGACACCTTATCCAACAGTCTCCCACTTGGATAAGTCTAATAACTATATCTCTAGTACTTCAGGAACCGACCGGCAATCGTAGCTCTTTCAAGGTCTCTCGGAACTGAGAAGATGATGATACGCCATTTAAGATAAGTGATCATATAATCCTCTGTTCTAGATATCAGCCGGACAAATACATGGAACATGTCTTGCTTATTGTCCAACATTTGTTTCCCGATTTCCGATTTGTTTGACATGGAACTTAATTGAACACATCAACTTAGTTCTGACCGGGCCCGGTACATGGGTCAAAACAAAATCATCGAGGGGCCCAGATATCAACTTCTAATCCAAGAAGGAACAGATAAACTTCGACTCATATGTTTGTTCTACCACTTATTGAATTACACACAAAAGTACGTTTTATAACATCGAGTTACCAATGCGGTTTCGTACAGTCAATGCATAACCAACTTGTAAGTAACAAATCATATCTCTAGGTTTGAAGACTTATATGATATTACCGTCTCACGATCACTCGAGATAAAATTCCATGAAGTGATTCCAGTGAGCGTGGGTTGTGTCCAATGCTAAGAACTTATGAGCACTCATGATTGTTGTAGCCTTGTCCAAGACCTCTACAACCAAACATGACAGTCTTGATTCATATCTACTTCCAACATATGACCGACTGTGGAGGTTTGAATAATATGTTATACCAAACAAAATTATTCTGGAAGTCAAAACATGCAAAAGAAATATAGTAAACGATTGACAAGAGATAGCAACACTTTACTCATAAATAAAACACCTTTTATTCATCATCAAATGTCAATTACACTTTACAAATTTCCGGGTTATCTAACTACTAAAACTTATATCATCCTTCAGCCCTATGCTCCGAGCATGCTGGAGATGCTTAACCCTACTCAGTCCCTTCGTGAGGGGATCTGCTGGGTTCTCATCCGATGATACCCTCTTTGCCACGAGGAGTCCTTCTTCGATCCGATGTCTGATGAAATGGTATTTTCTGTCGATGTGTCTGGATCTCCCATGATCCCTTGGTTCCTTGGCTAAGGCAACAGCACTTTCACTATCACAGAAAATCTCCATTGGCTCTTTAATAGCTGGTACAACTCCAAGGTCTCCAATGAAGTTCTTCAGCCATATCGCCTCCTTTGCTGCTTCACTAGCTGCAATATACTCTGATTCACAAGTAGAATCTGCCACTGTCTCTTGCTTGGAACTCTTCCAAGAAATTGCTCCTCCGTTTAGGGTAAAGACCCAGCCCGACTGAGAGCGGAAATTATCCCTATCAGTCTGGAAGCTAGCATCACTATACCCAACAACTCTCAAGTCATCACTCCCACCGAGGGTAAGGACCCAGTCCTTAGTCCTTCGTAGGTACTTGAGGATATTCTTTACCGCAGTCCAGTGTGCCTTGCCAGGGTTCGCCTGATACCTGCTAACCATGCTCAAGGCAAAAGCTACATCGGGTCGAGTACACGTCATAGCATACATGATCGATCCTACAGCCGAAGCGTAAGGTGTTCGACTCATTTCTGCTATCTCAGCCTCAGTGCTAGGGCTTTGTGTCTTACTCAATCTGGTGTTACTCTGGATGGGTAACTCTCCTTTCTTGGAATCCTGCATGCTGAATCTCTTCAGCACCTTATCCAAGTAGGTACTCTGACTAAGTCCAATTAGTCTTTTACTCCGATCTCTCAAGATTCTTATCCCTAGAATATAGGCAGCTTCACCAAGGTCCTTCATAGCGAAACACTTCCCAAGCCAGGACTTTACTTCCTGCAGGGTTGGAATGTCGTTTCCTATGAGTAGTATGTCATCCACATACAATACCAAAAAGCTAATTATACTCCCCCTAGCCTTGACATACACACAAGATTCATCTTCACTCCTAGAAAAGCCAAATTCCTTGACCTTTTCATCAAAGCAAAGATTCCATCTGCGAGGTGCTTGCTTCAATCCATAAATGGATTTCTCAAGCTTACACACTCTATTAGGGTACTCGTTGCTGACAAAACCCTCTGGCTGACTCATGTAAACATATTCAGCCAACTTTCCATTAAGGAAAGCGGTTTTGACATCCATTTGCCATATTTCATAGTCATGAAATGCAGCTATGGCTAACAGAACCCGAATAGACTTAATCTTGGCTACCGGAGAAAAGGTCTCATCATAATCCACTCCAGGAATTTGAGAGAAGCCCTTTGCAACCAGTCTAGCCTTATAAGTGTGTACTTTACCATCCATGTCGGTCTTCTTCTTGAAGACCCATTTGCACCCTACTGTCTTACGACCTGGTACATTTTCAACCAAGTTCCAAACTTGATTGTCATACATGGATTGTATCTCGCTATCCATAGCCTCTTTCCATTTAGCAGACTCGGGGCCTGCCATGGCTTCCTCGTAGCTGTTAGGGTCATCTTGACTTACAGTGTCTCATCACTAATAAGTGTCTCACCTTCTGCAGTAATATGGAATCCATAGTAATGCTCAGGTGCACTCCTAACTCTCGTGGAACATCTCAGAGGTACAGATTTGTCAATTGGCTCAACAGGAGTTTCCTCCTCAAGTTGAGGGCTAGAGTTTGAAGTTCCTTCACCGCTTGATTCTTGAATTTCTTCAAGATCAATTTGCCTCCCACTGTCTCTTTGGCTTATAAACTCTCTCTCTCGAAAGACTCCTCTTCTTGCTACAAAGACCACATTGTCACTAGGTCTGTAGAAGAGGTAACCAAAGGATCGCTGTGGGTAACCGATGAAAATACACCTCTCGCTTCGAGGTTCGAGCTTATCATGAGTCTCGCGTCTCACGAAAGCCTCGCAACCCCAAATCTTGATGTGGTCTAGTTTAGGTACTTTACCAGTCCACATCTCGTGAGGAGTTTTGGCAACTTTCTTTGTAGGGACTAGATTAAGAATATGGGCGGCAGTCTCTAAGGCATACCCCCAGAATGAGATTGGTAGCGTAGCTCGACTCATCATGGAACGAACCATATCTAGCAAGGTTCGATTACGCCTCTCAGCCACACCATTCAACTGTGGTGTCCTGGGAGGTGTCAATTGTGAGACTATCCCACATTCCCTTAGATAGTCGAGGAACTCTGAACTAAGATACTCACCACCACGATCGGATCGAAGCATCTTAATGTTCCTGCCCAATTGATTCTCGACTTCCTGTTTAAATTCCTTAAACCTCTCGAAAGTCTCTGACTTATGGTTGATCAAGTAGACATATCCATATCTACTATAATCATCAGTAAAAGTCAAATAATAACGATTAGCATCCCTTGTGGCATGTTTGAATGGTCCACACACATCCGTGTGTATAAGGTCCAACAAACCTTCACCCCTCTCACACGAACCTGTGAAGGGTGACTTTGTCATTTTTCCAAGTAAGCATGATTCGCAACTATCATCTGACTTTAGGTCAAACGACTCCAAGACTCCATCCTTTTGGAGTTGGCCTATGCGCTTCTTGCTTATATGTCCAAGACGACAATGCCATAATGATGCTTTATCCAAGTTATTATTATTAGTAGAATCAATACAGAAAACATTATTTCCTAAGTTATCAACAACAGATACAGCTTCATACACACCATCACAAGGTAATGCTTTAAAATAAAGAACATTATTAAAGAAAGCATCAATAGAACCAACTTCATTATTAAATGAAAAGGTAAACCCTTGTTTGTACAAAGCATGAAAGGAAATAATATTTCTTACCATTCCTGGCGAATAACAACACTTATTCAGATCTAAACTAAACCCACTACTTAGCGATAAAGTATAAACTCCAATCTTGGTAACATGTATAGCTTTCCTATTCCCCATGATCAAGTTTATCCTTCCTTGCTCCACATCCTCACTTCTTCTTAGTCCCTGCAAGTCACAACAAATGTGAATACCACACCCGGTATCAAGGACCCAAGAATTAGAATGGGGTGAGTTATTAGAAATGATAGTGTAAATACCTGCATGGTTGGGTTTAACTTTCCCATCCTTCACATCTTGCTGGTATTTTGGGCAGTTCCGCTTCCAATGAGCTTTTTCATGGCAATAGAAGCACTCAGCCTCTTTTGGGTCAGAAGAAGGAGTAATGAAACCTTTCTTGGTTCCACTTGAAGAAGAGCCATCAAGGGTCCGAGCCTTGGTACCCTTCAAGGATCTCTTTCTCTTCCTCCATCGATTCTTCCCAATTGCCAAAACCGGAGTAGAGTTTTGAGTAGGAGTGATAGCAACCGACTTCCCCTTAAGACCTGATTCTGTGGTCTTGAGAAGTCCCTGAAGTTTGCTGAGGGTGACTTCTTCCTTGTTCATGTGATATGTCATGCGGAATTGATCATAGCACGATGGTAAGGAATGCAAAATAATATGTGTTGCAAGATCCTCCGGGAAGTTCACATTAAGCTTTAGCAAACGATCCACATACCTTTGCATTTTCTGCATGTGGCTCGTGACGGATTCCCCGTCCTTCATCATGGTTGTTATCATGGAGCAGATGATTTCATACCTCTCTTGTCTTGCACTTTGATGGTATCTTTCCATCAAATCTTGGTGCATGTCATAAGGGTAGAAATCCTCATAAGACTTTTGGAGTTCCGCTGTCATCGTGGCCGTCATGATGCAAGCCACTTTCGTAGCATCCCTTTCATGTGCCCGAAATTCAGCGATCTCCTGAGGAGTTGCAGTGGACTCATCAATCTCCTTAAGCTCCTTGTCAAGGACATATTCTTTGTCCTCGTAGCGGGTAATCATCCTGATGTTTCTGATCCACTCATTGAAGTTGGATCCATCAAAGGTGAATTTCCCACACAAGTTCATAAGGGTAAAGGAGCCATTTGGATTAGAGCCAGAAGCATTGTTGAAAGACATTTGAAGGAAAGAGGACAAGATTAGTTTAGATATAAGAGGGTCCTTAATAAAACACCCAAATGTAATATTAAGGCTAGGATCCAATCACAATATAATATAACTTAGAAGAGGTATGCCGTAATCTAAGCTATATCATATTTGAAAGGTAGGTGAATGACGATTCACCAATTTCCACCACGAAAACCGCAATATTTTAGCATTAGGTTTTTGAATGGTTCTTAGAAATTCCTAGATTCTTTGAGATTCAATGAACTTTTCAAAGGCATGTTTCAATCTCGAGTGTGCCCTCCAAGTTTTGTGACTGGGATACCGAGGATCACAAAACGAGGTGTGAAGTAACCATGCAAATCACTTGGTACCCTTAAAGTTTATCACTCAATCGATGTGCCGGTTAACCACACACGCTCCATCGATACTATAATAAACCCTAAGTCACCCTTTACCTACCTTGTTAAGTCCAATTAGTGTGCCGGTTAACCACACACGCTCCACCAACGACTTAATCAAAGTGTAAAGTGTAATTTCATGGAATAGCACCTTATTCACATTTTTCCTAAAGTAACTAAGATTGGGAATTTAATAAAACATTTAGTTACTTTATAATATTCATCATACTTTGAATGAGAATTAATAAGTCCTTGTCTTACCCGTTCGACTAACGACCCTCCACCGATCAAGCAAGCGGTGGGTGAGAGTGGACACCCATTAAGTCACCGTTTTATAGGCAACAACCTTATACCCACCTTATAGACCGGCTTCGTGAATGAGGCGTACTAGCGGTAAGACGACTTTGTTCTTATACATATATATATATATATATATATATATATATATATATATATATATAATTATTAAATCATAATAATATAAGTATAAGGGTTGAATTTTAACTTTTAAAATTCTAGGGGTTGGAACTAAAGTTTTAACTTAACTTTACTTGTTCCAAAACTTGAGGGCAAGTTTTGTAAACCTTCAAAACTTTTCATTTCTTGTAACTTATGAGTTTAATAGAGTAATAAAATGAGGACTTTTCATTTTTCCTAACTCTTGTGTTCTTTTAATGGTTTTTAATCCAAGAGACTTTTGGTTTTCCATAACTTGAGGACAAGTTATGGACTCCATTAAAACACATTATGATCATGAATTAATCTACCACATAGGTTACAAATAATTCCTATGATCATCTAAACATCATAAGAACAAGAATATGAATATGAACACTTTCAAGAATCAAAATCACATTTAATCTTTGTAATTTTGATAACTAGTTGTTGTAAATGAGTTAGAAAAGACATTACACCTTCTAAAACAAGTTTTCAAGTACCAAAACATTTTAGGGTAATGATTTTAATCCATTTCCAGCAACTCAAGTCGAAATTCTGCACTCTGTCGACCCTACTCGCCGAGTGCATAAACCTACTCGCCGAGTAGGTTGAAGATACACATGAACTCGACGAGTCCTCCCCATGGACTCGCCGAGTCCATCAGTCAGACAGCAGAATTTTCGACTTTCTTCAACTTTTAAGCACAAATAACAAACAAACAAGCCTAGGCTCTGATACCACTGATGGGTTTTGAGCATTCTAACACTTCCTAAGTGTACATGCAACCCTAATAACCTTGGATCTATGTTTGTCTAATTATCATGCAAAGTTGAATTCCAAGGTTATATTCCTATCTAGCATACATGGGGAACAATTTTAACTTGAATCATAGATAGAATAACTTACCTTGTTGTTGCTTGTGTTCCTTGAAACCTTGTGAGCCTAGCACCCCAAGTGTGATGCCTCAAATGCTTCACACAACACCAAATGCTCTTGGAAAGACTCTTGAGATAACACACACTTCTCAAAATCAGCCAAGCCCTCTAGTTTCTTATGTCTAACTTGTGTAGCCTTGTCTAGCCAATTTTGTGGAGAATGGGACTCTTATATAGTGTTGGCACATCTAGGGTTACACCATGTAAACCCTAATGTGTCATGACTCTTCATTTCCATGACCCATGGGTTTGTAACTCCCATGGAGCATCCTATGGGTAGAACCCAACTTGATAATCCATGGAGCCTTTTAGCCCACTATACAAGATATGGATGATTTACATAACCAACCCATATATTTAATTAGTTATCCTTTGATCACTTAATTAATTCCAAATTAATTCTTTGATCAACTAATTAAATAATATTATTAATATATTAGAACTTATAATATATTAATAATCTCCAAGTGTTATTTCTCTCATTTAGTCTATCCAATTGCATGGTGCCATGCAAGCCAAATGGACCATGCCGGGTCGGGTCAAGTACAAGCCCGAAATAGTTATGGACTTAGACACCTTATCCAACATCAATAATACTAGTATTACTGATGTAATAAGTTCAGGGAAAATCGACCTAACAGTAGGTCTTACATCATACCATGTAGAAAAGTTTGACAGTTCTTAGATTCCTAATTTGAGTACTGAAAGTTAGGAATATTTTCCAAACAAGTGCTACTTAGAGCACAGATGTTAAAGGCTATGCTTTAATCAAAAGACAGAGATGCACTAGACATCGTCTAACGGCGATGGGAATTCCCCGGGCGAGCCCTGAGGTCGGACACTTGACGGAACACCTCTTGAAGGTGTCGATCCTGAGCCCTCTGACGAGCTCGAAGTTCCAAGATTTCAGCTCGTGAGGCAGCCAGCTGCTGTTGCAGGGTTTCATTGGTTCTCCGGGTCCGTTCCATGTCTTCTTCAAGACGGCGGATGCGGACTGTGTTGACACCTGAGTTGGCATCAATCTCCATGACCCGGTCGATGGCTGCTCGACCTTGCTCGACATTACGAGCCATTCTGCGGATAATGACAGGCAGAGCTCGGTCAACAGAGCACCATCGCTGACGTTGTAAAAGCTTCGGTCGCCATCAAATAGCATAGACTGATCTTGTCCTTGGCTCCATATTTCCAAGCATTCCACTCACTCAGGGTCGGGCCATGAAAAGCCGGACGAGGGTTAGGAATTGGAAAGGGAGCTGCTCAGGGTAGGTTCTCAACCTCTGGTTCGGAGTTAGCATCATACGAAAGGTCTTCATCATGGTGATCATCCAAGGGGATAGGATGATCATTCTCTGGTTCTTCTCCAAACCAACCAGCTATGATTCATTCGGAAGATACTGGTTGTCAAGGGGATGGAGTCCAGCTATGATTTCTATGCGAGAATTTAGGGTAAGAGGATAATTATTAGACGAACTATCTAGATAATTATTTTAGAAAACCTTCATTAGTTACATCGCTATTTGTGAAGTCCATACCAGCTATGTGTAATCTAAACAGGATAGACCTTTGAATAAGTGACCTTAGTTCCAAATTCACACAGAATAGGGGTAAGGCAAAATTTCCATAAATTCTAAGTCTATAACATCCTAATTACATATAGCCTCAGTGTATCCACTTGGCAACTATCAACTTAATAATGAAGATCCCATTTTAATTCTCAAGTATAAAGTACTTATAGTAACACCAAATACTCCTATAGTATTTTAAATTTATTGTTATGTTCTATTGTTCTCATTGTGGTAGGGTTGGTAAGATTTTAGCATTGTTGCAACCACACACTTACACTTAGGCACATGCTAGTCAACCCTCGGATAATATAGGTGATCAGGCTATATCTTCCCAGTTTTGACCATATGTCTCTAAGCCCACTTGTGTTGCCCAACAATCGTAATTCTTTTGTACTGTCCTAGTGACAGTGATTTTAGTATGAATGCAGCACGTATACTTACTTAAATATTTTACTATTTAAAGTATAAACTCTTGGTCAGAGTATTTTTAATCCCTTATGTATTTATAGTTAGTATATCTTTTATGGGTTGATATACTTGATTCACTATAAACAATGCTCTAATACCAATCTGTCACACCCCAAAACCAAGAACGGCGGAAACGTTCTGGGGCGGAGGACGTCATGTAAAGTATCACAACACAGTAAATGTATATAAGCAAACAACATCATCCATTGCATTAAATATATAATTTTAATACAAGCGTGTTGTGTACAATTTTAGACACCAAAAATATAACGAAAATCAAAATAATAATATGATGAGTCTTGAATGCGCTCCATCATCTCAAAAGCTGGCATCGGTACTTGTCTACTGATGACCTGAGAATACAAGTTATTTTGAAAGAGTTTATCAGCATTAAGCTGGTGAGTTCATAAGTATTTTAATGTCGGTGTCTGTTATCAAAAACGTTTGAACATATCTCAAGTATAAGTTCGTGAAATGTATGTAAGTGGTTGTAAAAGTTTGAATCTCTTAGAAAAACCTATATTTTCTGATAAAGTAGCCTTCTACCAAGGCTTTAACTGTTTTGTATGTTCGTTTGTTGTAAAAGTGTGTAATTTCCCAAATGCAACTATCTTTTAACAAAATATAGTTTGTACATTAAAGTTCAAGTGAGGTTATCACTAAAAATATGTAATGGGTAAATCATTGTAGTACTGTAGTTTTGTATTATAGGAACTACTGCTGTACTAACTACCTTAAACCGGATTTATATTAAGGTATAATGTGGTAATTGCACCATACTATCGACTGATAACAACGACATAAAGAACGGTCATAATAACGGAATGATGTTTGGCACCCGCAGACCTGCAGGTCCGGCTGTAGCTAGTAGCAAGGTGTAGGATAGTCAATCCAGTATAGATCTATACGCAAACTTAACGCTCTCCCTCCAAGAGAATTTTGGCTACAACTCGGGCCATGACATTTAAGGCATGCTCCGATACAGTGGATCACAATTGTTAACGTATTAATGTAAGGGTAATGTTTCTCGTTCTAGTGTAGTTGTATATGTTCTCTTCCTAGTATAGTTGTATATGTGCTCATAGTATAGTTGTATATGTTCTCATAGTAATGTAATGTATAGACTCAAGAATGAACTGACTCATTGATCTAACAGTTGTAATAGTATGATCCCGTGTTACCCTGATGGTAACTTACTAATGGTGTGTCTAGTACGTATGAATATGGAAGTACTTTTATGTCTATATATGTATATTTGATATATAATTAATATTAAAACGACCTTCGGATGGTCACCCGAAATCCCACCAGACCACATCCAAATCGAGAAAAAGGAAATAGGGCGGATGGCCTTCCTAAGCCCTTTAAACATTATTTATACATCTATACATATACGGGCAAGCAATTTATAATATAAAAGCATAAATAAGTTTTTATAAGACATTTGAAACATAAGTATTATTTTAAGAAAAGATCGACCTGATGTCAATCTATAAAACAATTTGAAGGCATAGGTTTGATAAAACAGTTCAAGTATAAGGAACATTTGTTTGAATCACAGTTGTAAATAAGTTTGAAAGTAAAAGGGTTTGTAAAACATTTTGAAGTAAAACAGTTTGATAGACAGTTTGAATAGTGATAAAATCACTGGATTCCCTAGTTATTAATCACATGTGATTAATGCAATCACATGTGATCGAAGCAATAACTATAAGTATTTAACTTGTATCCCCCCATAAGTATTTAAAACATTTAAAATAATTTCAAAGGTTGATTAAAGGGGTATGAACTCACATGAAAGTTTGAAGATAGCGAGATGGAAAACTGGGCAGAGTTTCGTCTTGGGAAATGGATTTTTCTCGGGATTCTCGGGAATCTCGGGAGTCAAATCGACCCTCGGGACTTGAGCAAAAAGACCAGAGCTTCGGGTTTGAACGGGCACAGAAATCGAGGCAATATCGTGAGAGAAAGAGAGAGAATGAGCAAAATTTTCGGAAAGCCTCGCATTCTATTTATAGGGGGGGTCTGAGAAGCCTCGTACGCGGGGCGGACGCTTGTACGCAGTGCGTACGCATACGTCATGCATGAGCGAGTCCTCGACTGCCTCGGCTTCGGATGGGACGGATCGGATGGGACGGGTCGGACGGGCGGGTCGGAAGCTTCGCATAGGGCGACGTGGACGATCCGAGGTCCTTGATCTGAGTACGCGGGGCATACGAAGGTATGCAGGGCGTACTTCGGTCCTATCCGATGACTCCCCTTCGGATAATACCGGTAGTTTATAATTAAATTTATATTTATTTTAAATAAACTTCTAAAATTCATATCTCCTTCATACGAACTCCGTTTTTGACGTTCTTTATATCCACGCGAAGGTGAGACTAAGATCTACAACTTTCGTTTAGATTCCGCTGGCAAATTTTGAAGTTATTTTTATTATTTATTTAATAAAATGACGTGATTAAGGAATTTCTTCAAAAATTCATAACTTCTTTACCTGACGTCCGTTTTGGACGTTCTTTTTATGTACGCTCACGGTTTGAGGTTATCTATAACTTTCATTTAGATACTTAAGGCTAAAAACTATTGTATTGAAACTTCGCGTTTTTCATTTAATCGCTGTTGCCGGTTTTGCCGAGAATCTTCGGTTGGTTATAACTTCTTCGTTATAACTCGGATTTTAGGGTTCTTTATATGTACGAAAACCTTGATACGATTCCTACTACTTTATTTAACCTAAATAAGATTTTAGGAAAGTTATATTTTGACGTAGATTTGATTGGTTTTACATTACATTGTCTCGAAATATCGGTTTGTCACAATTACGCTAAGAGCGCAACGCATGCATTTGTGTCTAAAATTTTTCCTAAGGACCCCCCTAAATTCTAAATACTAACAATCGTCATAAACACTCGCCCACTTCTTTTGAACAATGCTCATTTTATGCATCCCTCCGAATCCATCCGCAAAAAACTTCATAAGCTTAAGGTATTTTTGGTTGAGCAACCCAAGCATACATAATCTAGACAATTACAACTTTTTGATACCACTATAGAGCTTATTTGGAATTCTTTACTTCTTTGATATTTGATCTTTGATTTCTTTGAATTCACCACCTTGTTGTTTGATTTTTGGTATCTTCAACTTTTGAACTTTGATCTTTTGATCTTCACTTTGATTGCTTCAAAATTCTTACAACTTTTCTTGTAAATCTCTCTTTTTTTTTTCACATGTAACTCACTTTTTTTTTCACTCAAAACCTACATGCTTAAGCAAGGGCGCTCAACTTCAACCTTTATTGGTTAAGGTATTAGTTTTCTTGGATACATTTCAAGTACACGATGCTAAACATATTGCATCCCTCAAACTAAGCAAGGTTGTATTTTTTCCCATGAGTTCAGTAGAATAAAGGAGGCCACAAATGCATTATAACGTATATTTGCTCAGATAAACATTTGGGTCTACATGCAATCATCAAACATAACACTAGCATGGAATCCAAGTTGCTTTACCAAAATTTTCTAAAATAATCCTAGCAACTTTAATGCAAAAATTTCAAAATTATACCTATATTAAGATTCTAATGTAACTAATATGATCAACCCCCTACCCCACACTTAATTGATGCAATGCCCTCATTGCATATTATGCATGATAAAGAAAATGACAAAGTAAAGAGGGAATTGGAACAAACTCCCCTGGGATAGTAGTCGCAAGGTTGACGTTCTTCATTTGAAGCTCCATCTTCAATTGACTTTAGACATGGGAATAGCTCATCCATTCCTTGGGTGTCATTCGTCTTGTGTGGTATAGCTCCAATAGTGCAGGAAAAGTCTCGGAAAATGCTCGGAAAATGATCTTCAAAGAATACAACCAATGGCCGCTTCAAATGTCATCAAATCATCAGCTTGATAGTAGAAGAATGAGCAACTCGTTGAGTAGGTATAGGAAGTCGCTGATTTGTAGTGTAATTGGCAAAAAAGTCGTGGTTTTTAACTTGGACTCGTTGAGTCCATAAAGTGCACTCGGCGAGTAGACCGCTGAGTGAAAAGAATGTATTATGCCCAAGTCCTTTTCTGATGTATGTGGGGAATATTAAACTAATATTTTCCCTCATTTTGCTTCAGTAAATAATCACTTAATAACTCCTCTCTCAATCGGACTCATCACGTGACTCAAAACTTTGTTTTCTCTCTCGCCTAGACTCGATTTTTCACTTGGTTAGCCTTAACTCTAGACCCTTGCATGCATCCCTTAACCTCAACTGAAAAGATCAAAAACAAAACAAAAATGATAGGAAAGTAAAACAATAAAAATTCCTACTTAATCCTAACTACTAAAAGTTTAAACATCAACCAAACAAATCAAAGTCAAAAGATATCAATATTCATCTTCATATTCATTTCCTCCAACTCCGTTTCCTCTAGCTTGATTTTGGTGTTGACTAATCCGTTCATCCCAACTTCGTACATAAGGGTACCCCGATCCATCTCTTAGCGCAAGATTCAATTGATTGAATAAGTGAACGGATGATTCATTTTGATAATTCATGTTGCGTCCGAGGTCATCTTGGTACCTACGGAGTTCTATATTGTACCAATCCATAGGGATTTCGTCATCAATCGGGATTACCGGCGGTTCTTCTTGGACATATTCTCTTCATGGCCTCACCCTCCATCTCGGCTCCTCGGGTACCAAAACTTCATCCTCGTTTGGAATACCAATGTGTCCCCTACCATAGTCTTCTATGATTCTTGCCCTCTTATATAGTGTGATGCTAAAAGGTAGTGTGGGTACCATTGTTAAAAAGTCTCCGGCCCCCCTTTCCAAGATACCATACGACCTCGCCAACCGGGTGACAAACATTCCACCGTTGATTTTGGACGTGATTCTGTCTTTAACCGACCCTTCCCCCAAGTATTTTGCCAAACAGTAAGGGATGTTGCAAAACACATCCAATGTAATTATACTCCACAAGTAAAAGACATCAAGGGTCAGAACCTTGTCATCATCCTTGCACATGTTTATGGACCATGCGATAAGATGATGGATCAAACGGTGGATTGGTGAGCGGATACTTCCCTCCTGAGTGGAAGATGGAATATACACTCGGTTGGCAATAGTATTCCACCAAGTCGAAGCAACTACACCATCGGGTAAATCTTTGTGGAAGTGATCCAAAAAAGTACCAAATTCTTCAGTCATGACCAAAGATTGGTCATAAATATCCATCCTCCATGATAATTCGGCAATGCTGCATTGCCGAACCTCCCCAACAATACAGAAAGTGAGGGCTTTGGGGTTATAAATGTCATCACCCCTGAGAAAGACAACGGTAGAGACAAACTCCCAACAAAGTTCTTGATATACTAGCTCTTGGATACAGAAGAGCCAGTTCCACCCTTTACAAATAATAGACACTCCTTCCTGTTGAAAATTCTTGATTACATATGGAGTTAATTCTTCTTCTAGCCCCGCTTGCCCCATCCAGGTCCAATCAATTTCATGGGGTACATATATCTCCTTTCTCTTAAGTGTCTCCAACTTATTCTTAGCATGGGCTAGTGATGAGTTGGAAGTGATTTGCAGGAAGTTTAACCATGGGATGTCCCTATGATCACTTCCTCTTGAACTCTAACCTCTTCTAGACATATCCTGAAACATAACACAAGACAAAACAGCACCACAAACACACATAAACGTTAGATAACAAAAATTTGGTCTTCTGCAACACGGACTCGTCGAGTCCATGAACAGACTCGGTGAGTTTAATGAACATTGCGAGTCTATGTTCTGATTCTGAGCAAATCATCCATCAAAACTCCAAATTTGTTCCACGGGTTTGTTCAGGGATGTCTATCAAGAATTAACTCACAAGAAATTTTAATAAAAACACTCTAATTTGACAAGAAATAGAAACCCTAAAGTCCAAGTCTAGTCAAAATTGGAATTTTGCACAAATTAAGGTCATAATGCTACCTTTTGGTTGGAATTGAAAGAAATCACATGAAAATTGAGATGAAAGCTTGAGAGGAAACTTGCTCGTCGAGCGGCTGTGGATGATGAATCAAATTGAATTTTACTATTAGGGTTAAAACCATGATTTGCAGATTGTAAAAAGTATATTTTTTTCTGGTTAAAACGTGGACTCACCGAGTAGGGGTACATACTCGCCGAGTAGATACGCGAATCTGAAAAATATCGCGATTTTTCAAATGGACTCGCTGAGTAGATAAATGGACTCGACGAGTTTGTCAATCAGTTTGAAAAAATTTTGAGTTCTATAATTTTATGCCATCACACCTCACACTTGAGCCTTGCTTGCCCTCAAGCAATCAGTTGAATCAAAGAAGAAGATCGAAAAAGACAAATCCTAAAAAACAAAAAAAATAAAATGAAAAAAAGGTAAAAAGAAAAGAAACTCTAAGATCGGGTTGCCTCCCGGAAGCACTTCTTTTTGAGGAGTCGTTAGCTGGACTCCTTCCCGCTTTACGTTTCGGTGTTTTCTTCCAAATCTATCCCTTCTTCAAGTCCTTCGTCTTTTAGCATTCCTTCTTCATATTTCTTCACCCGATGCCCGTTAACCTTGAAAGGGGTCCCATCTTTTGATATAAGCTCGATAGCTCCATGTGGGAAAACTTGTTTAACCACAAAAGGCCCATCCCACCTTGTATTTAGCTTTCTCGGGATAAGCTTTAACCTTGAATTGAAGAGTAGCACCTTTTGTCCTTCATAAAAATCCTTATTACCCTTTAGTCTCATGTCATGCCATTTCTTAGTCTTCTCTTTGTATATTAATGAATTTGACTATGCTTCATTTCTAAGTTCATCAAGAGCATTCATTTGCATTAACCGGTTGGTACGAAGTTCAGCTAACTCAAAATTACACATCTTTAAAGCCTACAATGCTTTATGCTCTATTTTAACCGAAAAGTGACCATTTTTTCCATAAACTAACCTATATGGTGTAGTACCAATAGGTGTTTTAAAAGTTGTTCGAAAAGCCCAAAGTGCATCATCCAGCTTATCTGACCACTCCTTTCTATTTTCTCCAACTAATCTCTCCAAAATTCTTTTCAATGCCCGATTTGTCACTTCAGTTTGTACACTTCTTTGTGGATGATAAGATGTCAAAAACCTATGGTGTACATCATATCTTTTTAACACCTTAGCTAATTGATCATTTTCAAAGTTAGTGCCCCGGTCACTAATAAGAGCTTTAGGAGCTCCAAACCTCGAAAATAACTTTTTAATAAAACGCACCACCACTCAAGCATCATTAGTAGGTAATGCTTGTGCTTCTGCCCATTTAGATACGTAGTCGACTGCCACAAGGATATATTTATTTCCTTTTGACATTGGGAAGGGTCCCATAAAGTCAATCCCCTAAATATCAAATATCTCACAAACTTGAATATTATTTTGGGGCATCTCATTTCAGGATGTTATGTTCCTCGCTCGTTAGCACGAATCACATTCTTTGACATATTGAGAAACATCTTTAAAAATGGTAGGCCAATAAAAACCAATATCAAAAACCTTTTTTGCCGTATATTATGCTCCATGATGTCCTCCAGTGGGCCCGCTATGGCAATGTTCCAAGATTTCTCGACTCTCTTTCCCGAACACACATCTTCGTATCATCCCGTCCGCGCAGCTTCGGAAAAGGTACGGCTCGTCCCAAAAGTAATACTTGATGTCTGAAAAGAATTTCTTCTTTTGTTGTCGGGTTAAGTCTTTTGGAATGTATTCAGTTTCTAAGTAATTAGCTATATCCGCAAACTATGGTACCTCTCCTACTATCACCAATAGATATTCTTTGGGAAAATCATCTCCAATCTCGTTTTCCACTAATTCTTCCAAATGCAGGTTCTCTAATCTTGATAAATGATCGGCAACCACGTTTTCCATTACCTTTTTATCTTTTATTTCAATATCAAATTCTTGTAGAAGTAAGACCCAATGTATCAATCTTGGTTTTGCATCTTGTTTAGCAAATAGATACTTTAGGGAAGAATGGTCGGTTAAAACAATTGTCTTGGACAAGACTAAATAGGGTCGGAATTTATCAAAAGCATATACCACTGCTAGCAACTCTTTCTCGGTAGTAGTATAGTTTTCTTGAGTCGGGTTCAAAGTTTTACTTGCATAATATATAGGCTGAAAATGTTAGTCAATTCTTTGTCCCAAAACGGCTCCTATCGCGTTGTCACTAGCATCATACATTAGCTCAAAAGGAAAGATTCCAATTTGGGACTATCATTATAGGAGTAGTGGTCAACCTTTCTTTTAATAACCGAAATGCTTCATGACAATATTTAGAGAAATCCAATGGAGCTTCCTTCAAAAGAAGTTGAGTTAAAGGCCTAGTGATCTTTGAAAAGTCTTTAATGAAGCGATGATAAAATCCCGCATGGCCAAGAAAGCTCCTTACCCCTTTTACATTTGTTGGAGGTGGTAACTTAGCTACTGTGTCAACTTTTTCTCTATCTACCTCGATCCCCATCCTTGAAACCTTTTGTCCTAAAACAATCCCTTCCTTTACCATGAAGTGGCATTTTTCCCAATTTAGTACTAGGTTTGTCTTCTCGCATCTTGCTAACATTAAATCTAAGTTAGATAAGCAATCTTGAAAAGAGGATCCGATAACCGAGAATATATCCATGAAAACCTCCATAAATTTTTCGATCATGTCATGGAAGATAGCCATCATGTACCTTTGGAATGTAGCAGGTGCATTGCATAACCCGAAAGGCATGCGTCTGTATGCAAAAGTCCCACTTAGGCATGTAAAATTGGTATTCTCTTGATCTTGTGGGTTGATTGGAATTTGAAAAATACCCCGAGAAACCATCAAGAAAAAAATAGTATAGATAACCGGAAAGCCTTTCTAGCATTTGATCAATAAATGGCAACGGGAAGTGATCCTTGCATGTAGCATCATTAAGTTTTCTGTAGTCGATGCAAACGCGCCACTTGGTTACTATTCTTGTTGGAATTAACTTGTTATCGTCATTGGTACCACCATCATTCCTCCTTTCATTGGTACCACTTGCACCAGACTTACCCATAGGCTATCAGAGATTGAGTAAATGCTACCTACATCTAATAGTTTAACCACCTCCTTTTTCACCACTTCTTGCATATTTGGGTTAAGTCTTCTTTGGCATTGAACTATAGGTTTAGCTCCATCTTCTAGGTTAATCTTATGAAAACAATAGGCTGGACTTATCCCTTTGATATCAATTATCTGATGGGTTTTAGGTAAAACAAATAGACTAGAAAAACAATTCCTAAGTTCACATGCAACCTACTTTGGATCTATGTTTTAACTATTGAACATATAACTTTGAATTGCAAAACAAGAACCCTAGAGGAGAGAGGCTATTTTTGAAAAATAAAAAACTAGGATTTAGGAGTTACATACCTTTCAATTGTTATAGCAAACAATTGACAATCCTCTTAATCTTGATCTTGATCTTCTTGGAAGCTTAGCACCACAATTGTAATGCCTCTAATGGAATCACACCCAACAACTAGCAAGAAAGAAAATAGAATGAGGGAGAGGGTGGGAGTATGCAATTTTCAGCCTAGGGTTTCTTCAAAAGAAGGAGTGCCCAAAATGTGAGCCAAGAGACTCCTTATATAGTTGAGGGATCTAGGGTTTAGGGAAAAACCCTAATGCTCCTTGCTTAGGGCCTAAGCAAACCCAAGGGCCTTATCTAAGCCCCCATGGACGAAATCATTAGGGTTTCCCCTATAGATTTCGTCCACCCTCTTCCAAGGGGGTTCTGGAGCCTTCCACTCAACTATTAGATAATTGCAAACTAGTCCCTGCACTATATAATTAATACAGTTAACCCCAAAATTAATTCTAATTAATTTCTGGCTAACTATTAATTAAACATTATGATTTTCAATCAATATATTAATCTTTTAACATATTAATAAATCATTTATATTAATTTATTAATCTTATAATAAATCAATATCTCTCCTTTCATAATTTCCTTGTCCGGTTTCTAGGTTTGAGGGCAACCCAAAAGGACTGTGCTGCTATTAATTCAAGTACATACCAATTATAGTTACGGGCTTAAACACATAATCCAACAGTCTCCCACTTGGATAAGTCTGTAACTATAATTGCTAGTATGACTTCTAAATTTGACCAGCAAATTGTAGCTTCCAAAAGCTGTTGCCGAAGTCTGACCCAGTCAGTTACGTGTACTAAGATAAGTGATCACATGATCCTTCGTTCTGCAAGATATCCCCAGAGATAAGACATGGAACGTAATCAATCTCTTTTTCTAGAATCTATGTTTCCTGATTTTCGATTTGTGATGATTTAGGACTTCTAATTGAACACATCAATTTAGTCTTGGCTGGGCCCAGCACATAAGTCAACACCAAATCATCGAGGGGCCCACATATATCGCTTTTCCCGTTAGGGAAAAAGGATCGAATAAACATTGACTCATATGCTTGTATCTTTTACTCATCAAACCATACATGACAATACATTTTATAACACCAAGTTATTGATGTGTTTTCGTATCACCAATGTATAGCCGACTTGCAAATTTCGTGAAGTAATACTCTGAGCGTGGGTTTATCCAATACTCAAATCTCCCTCTCTGAGTACTCATGAACATTGCAACAATTCTATTACTATGTCTATCCTTAGACAATCTGCAATCCAATTCATGACAGTCTTAATTCACTACTTACTTCCAAAAGTACGAGCGACTGTGGAGTTTGAACAATCATATTATTCGGGAAGTAAAACATGCAAAATATGAAACACAATAATAATCGAATCCAATATGGCCCCAAACTTTTGAGTGTAAATAAAACTCCTTTTATTTAGTCACCAAATTAATTACACATTATTTATTGTATAATGTTTCGAGTAATCAACCTATCACTTGAATTATAACAATAATTGTCCCATGCTCCAAGCATGCACACTTTGTTTCCCATGGTCCTTACTTTGTGAAATAGATCAATTGAAAAACTTTTCCAATGATGCTCATTTCACAATTTCCAATCCTTATTATTAGTGTTAGAACACAAGGTTCTTGCTACTACTAGAATATGCTAGATTCTAACATTTTATGCAATGATCATTTCGCAAAGTCATAGCACAAAAGTCACCAAGACTTGGCAAATGAAATTACAAAGTACTCTATCGGAAATTGATACAAGATAATTCCATAGACGTGAAGTCTCATATTCAAAGTACATTCCTTTGAACATCCTTCTTGCATAAAAGTTTCTAATCTAGGCACAGACTCTCAACATCCAACTCCCAATATGGAAACATTTCCATATTTGCCATATGACAACTTATTCTTAATAGAATCTTATCTATTCATAATAATGTCGATATGGTCCATCCAATACCATACTTCCAACTACTCACAAGCGACCAATCCTCAGTGGACTTTGGATTGTCCTTTGAGAGTTGTTTAATTATTTTAGTAAAAACCGACTCTAGCCCTTTTTCCCTCTTAATGCGCTAGACATTTGGAAAAATTTAGAGCGGTCAAATATTATAGCATTTGCAATCGATCCTATACTCGAAGCGTATGGGACACGATGCATAATGTCTTACATAAAGATATTATACTTTATCAATTTTTTGCCATAATATTTTATGTGTCACGTTCTCACAATTCGAACTATGAAGAGGGATACCGTAATCATAATTGAAATTTGAGAACACACTATGTATCCTTTGACTAAATTTATTAAAATTTCTCACTCTAAGCTTTAGATTTTGAAACGAAGTGTAATATTCTCTCCCTTAATTATAGAAAAAATAGCTTATTAACTCATGCAACTTTGCAAATTGAAATTTTTGTTTTTCTATAATTAATATTGCCAACTTGCAATAATTAAAATAATAATAATCATGCTCCCACTAATACTATGATTATATCTATCCTAGCATAACATTAATGCTCCCACTAGTTTTGACATGTATTTAGAAATTAGCTGGACTTCTAGAAACCATTACTTATTGACTTTCTTTTCCAAAGTTCAGATTTCTAAAACCAAGACGCTTTCATAAGCCTTTATTTAAGCTTCTCGAACTCATACACTTTTCCTTAGATAACCCATATGTGTGTTTAAACATTTCTAGAATAACTCTAAAATGTTCAGACCCATTTTCCATTTTCCACAATTCGAACTATGAAGAGGGATGCCGCAATCATAATCGAATTTGAGAAATACAAATTACATAATGCTATCTTCAAAATCTTTCTTAGCGAAAGCGTTTCCTCACAATCATTTTCATGAAGGAGAGAAACCTTATAAAACTCAGATTTTGTGGTATATGTGTTCCTATCCATGTGAATTTGTCATAACCATAATCATAATACAACAATTGTGACAAATCCAAACTCTTATGGATCGAACATGTCCTTTCTTGCCATCAAGGGTCCCACCTTTGCTTCCAAGTTATTTAGCAACTCACCCATACCTTTCAATGTACTTTCCATTGATCAAGGTGCCTTGCCCTTATGCAACCCATTGAGATCTCATAGAACTCACATGCATAGTTGACTAACATGGAATGGCACAGAAACAACAATATGCGAACCCGATAGGTTAGAAACCTCAAGTCGTGTGCTAGCGATTAACTATCGTTTTATTCTTGATTTGTTCTTGAAACTTTTCAAGAAAATTGAGACTCCCACTGACCTCTTGACATATATGATTCTCTCGTCAGGAACCTTTCCTAGACAAAACAATTATTCAAGAGTTAGTGTAGTTCTTATCAAGACAAAACACTTCACATAAATGGTCCTAGTTGGTCTTTATCTTATCCAAGACAACACAACTTACCAATTTCAAATGTGCAAGAATAAGAAAGCCTTTTCCAAACTCCACATTTGATGAGTGTTATAAACCTACTTAAGACTTGTCACTCAATTCAAAATCTTGGAATGTATCTCTGAGACTTGATATTGGAACGAAGTATGATTGAATTCTTGATTTTAACCATTTCTACAATTCTCGATTCCTCTTCTTGGTCATACAAATGCACTAAGACTCACTTGGAGGATCGATTGAGATGTGGTTTTTTAATCATTAAGACTTATCATAAAATACAATAAAAGGTACTCTCCCTTCTTCTTAGAATAGAGAAACTTTTATCTTTCTTCCTTCTTGATTCTTCGTATTCGTTCTGCTATTGATTTAAACTCTTTCAATCAACTTAGAATTATATTTAATCTTATAAGCATAACCATATTCACTAAACTTTAGTAAATCATGACGAACATCTTTATCACTCTCGTGGTGGACTTGATCAATGTACAACCTAGTGTACTCGATCTCCTAGTCCTTCTCTAGACACTTTGTCAAAGAATTAGTCTAATTTCCAAATATGAAGTTTCTCATTCATCACGTAACCAAGTTACATGACTCCAAGTTTCTATCCAACTGAAACTTGGGCGATGAGAATCTTCCTTTATTTGGCAAATTCTCGACATTTCCACAAATGACATAATTAAGAATCAAATCCATTATTGATACACAAACATCAATTTTTCATAAAAATTTCATTACAAGGATATATAAAATTATTCAAACCAAAAATTTTATTTTATTCATAAAAACAGCGGAAAACATGTCCTTACAATGCAAAATCAATTGAAAAGCTATGTTATTAGCAATCTATTCTAACTCCAAGTAGTAGCTCAAGAACACAATCTTCAAGCAATGCGATCGAAATCCATTTCTTCAAGATTAGATTCAGCTTACTTCTTCCCTTAAGCTTCCTCTATTTTCTTCGATCCTACAAAACATCAAAATGTAATCTTATCTCATCATGAATTAAGAATCTGGAATAGGAACTTAAAACAGTTAGATAGTGGATTTCACACCTGAAGAGTAGTCATAACACTAGACTCTCCCATCTCTTAGATCTCTCAGGTATATAGGGCAGCTTCGTCTCCAATGCCCCTTCTCTTGGCAATAAAAACAAATGGAATCTTTTGGAATGACACAAGGAACTATCTCAGAGTTTAACTTTTCTGGATCTCCAATGTCATCATTTTCAATGTCCATTGAAGTTTGGGAGTTTGATTCACCAGACAAATTTGCTTGACCAGCATGCCAAATCATTGCTGATTCAGCAGCTATAAGCAAATAGGTGAGATCAATGAGGGTTACGTCGTGATCCATCATATAGTACTCTCTAACGAACTCAGTATGTGATTCAAGAAGTGACTGAAGAACACAGTCAACAGCCAACTCACTTGAAATCTCGACACCAAACATGCTTAACCTATCAATGTGTGACTTCATCTCTAAGACGTGTGCACACACAGGTTTCCCATCTTCGTGTTTACTTGCCAAAAGGGCTTGAGTGATATTGAACTTTTCAATCCTTCGGTCTTGTGGGTTTGGGAGAACAATAGGAGGAGGTGGAGGAAGTAAAATCAAGCTAGTCCACATGGCAGGGATTGATCTTTCGCCTTCATTGTGGAACATACTTTCACTTTGAGCAGGAATATCTTTTCCTTTGGATTTGGGCATACCATGGTTAGATTCAAACATTTACACAACGGGAGAAATCAAGTTAGTTGATTGAATCCTTAATAAAACACCCAAAAGAGATATTAAGGCTAGGATCCAAAACAACATTCCACAAATTAGAAGAGGGATGCCGTAATCCAATTTTCAGAATATTTTAAGGTAGGTAAATGACGATATACCAATTTCCACCATGAAAAACGAAAAAGAAGGTTAAGTTTTAAATGTATTGGAAACTCCTAGATCTTTTGAGATACATTGAAACTATTCAATGACATGTTTTAATCTCCGATTATGCTCTTCTATTTGTGACTGAGATGCCGATGATCACAAACAAGATTTGAATAACCATGAAAATGTGCTTGGTAACCTCATTGTCTTTATCATTAACTATTGATGTGCCGGTAAACCACACACGCTCCATCAAAATGACAATCATGAGATACCCATTACTACTCTTTATTAGTGCCTTTTAGTGTGCCGGATAACCACACATGCTCCACTAACGACCAATAAAGCATAATGTGCAATTTCATGGATTAGCATACTTTTTCAAATTTTTTTCTAAAGTAACTAGAGTTGGGATTTTGTAAAATAATGTTCTAGTACTTTCTTTAATAACATTATACTTTTAATGAGATGTAGTTTTCCTATCACAACCGTTCTGCTAACGACCCTCCACTAATCAAGGAAGCGGTGGGTGAGAGTTGACACCCATTCAATTACCATTTTATAGGCAGTTTCCTTATACCCCCCTTATACATTAGCTTCGTGAATGAGGCATACTAGCGATTTGACCGACCATAGTCTTCTACATACATAATATTTGACTTTTAATTATAATATATATATATATATATATATATATATATATATATATATATATATATATATATATATATATATATAAGGTGTGTTTTAAACTTTTAAAACTGTAGGGTTTATATGTAAATTTCGAAAATTAAGCCATTAATTTTAAATTTAAAATAAACCAAATAACTAGATTTAATATTTATCTATTAATTAACTTTTAATTAATTTATTAAATCTTTTAAGGATTATCTAATCAAATTAAACAATTAATTTAATCCTAATCATTATCCCTCTAAATTTCGAAAATATGGGGATAGGATAACTTCCTTATTTTTCTCAATCAAATAACTAGATTTAATATTTATCTATTAATTAACTATTAATTAATTAATTAAATCTTGTAAGGATTATCTAATTAAATTAAACAATTAATTTAATCATAATCCTTATGCTTCTAAATTTTGAAAATTACGGTAAAGGATAATTTCCTTATTCTTCTCAATTATCCAATTAGGCAATAATTATCCAATCAACTAATAATTATCCAAAATAAGATAAAACCCTAACATAACTAGCAAATTTCGAAATTAAGGGGAGGAGGCTAGGGTTTTTCGAAAAACCCTTTGAACCAAAACCCTAAAATAGAAAATTTTGGCCTTTAGGGTTTAATAGCTACAAAACCTAATTTGCAATTCAACTATTATAGCAATTCAATTTAAAACAAACATGGCTCTGATACCACTGATGGGTTTTAGGTAAAACAAATAAACTAGAAAAACAATTCCTAAGTTCACATGCAACCTACATTGGATCTATGTTTTAACTATTGAATATATAACTTTGAATTGCAAAACAAGAACCCTAGAGGAGAGAGGCTATTTTCGAAAAATAACAAACTTGGGTTTAGGAGTTACATACCTTTCAATTGTTATAGCAAACAATTGACAATCCTCTTGATCTTGATCTTGATCTTCTTAGAAGCTTAGCACCACAAATGTAATGCCTCTAATGGATTCACACCCAAGAACTAGCAAGAAGGAAACTAGAAGGAGAGAGAGGGAGGGAGTATGCAATTTTCGGCCTAGGGTTTCTTCAAAAGAAGGAGTGCCCAAAATGTGAGCCAGTAGGCTCCTTATATAGCTGAGGGATCTAGGGTTTAGGGAAAAACCCTAATGCTCGTTGCTTAGGGCCTAAGCAAACCCAAGGGCCTATCTAAGCCCCCATGGACGAAATCATTAGGGTTTCCCCTATAGATTTCGTCCACCCTCTTCCAAGGGGGTTCTGGAGCCTTCCACTCAACTATTAGATAATTGCAAACTAGTGCCTGCACTTTATAATTAATACAGTTAACCCCAAAATTAATTCTAATTAATTTCTGGCTAACTATTAATTAAACATTATGATTTCCAATCAATATATTAATCTTTTAACATATTAATAAATCATTTATATTAATTTATTAATCTTATAATAAATCAATATCTCTCCTTTCATAATGTCCTTGTCTGGTTGCTAGGTTTGAGGGCAACCCAAAAGGACTGTGGTGCTATCAATTCAAGTACATACCAATTATAGTTATGGGCTTAGACACCTAATCCAACATTATCTTCCATGCTATGACACCTTGTCTTTGTTGGATTAATGTCTAAGTCCATAACTATATTTGGTATGTACTTGACCCGACCCGGCATGGTCCATTTGGGTTGCACTTCACCGACACAATTTATATGGATAATCTTTTGAGAATAGTATGTTTATGATTAATATTAATATATTATAAGTTCTAATATATTAATATGGAATCATATTATTTAATTAGTATTGATCAAGAATTAATTTATAATTAATTAAGTGATCAAAAGGAACTAATTAAATATGGACTCTTATATATATGGAATGGGCCAAGTTCATTTAGGTTGGGCTAAGCTTTCATGGATAGTCCATGGAGTGTTTAACCCATGGATCCTAGGAAATGAAAGGTCATGGGTATTAGGGTTTAACCCTAATCCTCCATACTATATAAAGATGTCTTTGGTTGGTGAAATAGACACTAGTGTGGATACACTAAAGAAGGGCTAGCCAATTTCACTAGAGAGAACCAAGTAATCATATTCTCTAAAGTATTCCAAGGTGTCTTGGTGATTTGTGATTCCACTTGAGGCTTCCACACTATTGGGGCTAAGCTCTTAAAGCTTGAAGACATCAAGCTACATCAAGAGGTATGTATTCTATCTTGTTACATTCATAGTTTTTGTATGCTAGATTAGGATAATACCTTGGATGTTCTTATTTGAATGTATAATAGAGAAAACATAGATCCAAGGTATTTAGGGTTGCATGTACACTTAGGAAGTGTTAGAATGCTCAAAACCCAACAATCTTTTCTTTAGTACTCCCACAAGGCTTTCTTTTTCATGTTTAGCTAGATCAGAAGCTATAATTACATGTTTTTGTTGGCCATCTTCAAGAAATGAATACTCCAGATGATCGGGTAGAATTTTCAGCTCAGATTTCGTGTTTCGTATGCTGAACACGTTGAGTCCAGTGAGTGGACTCGTCGAGTCCCAAGCAAAATTTGCGACCGGTCGAGTTTTTTTGAATGGACTTGTCGAGTTTGTGGATGCTACTCGGCGATTCAGGCTTTCAACACTTCTGATCTATTCATTATATTCAGCTTCCTTGAGCAATCTCTCTATCTCCATCAGGTCTCTTTCTGCATCAAATCCATCCTCAAAGGTAATGGTGGACTTGTTTGGCTTGTCTTCTTTCCATTCTTCCAACATATCAACCAATAATGTTTTGTCATCACTATACCTTGCATGCTTCATTGCTTGATCAACTCCAAATGTAACTGAATCGTCTCCCACCCGGAGGGTAAGTTTAGAATCTCGCATGTCTACTATAGCACTCGCAGTGTTGAGGAAAGGTCTTCCAAGTATGATCAGGACTTGAGGGTCTGCTTCCATGTCTAGTACTATGAAGTCCGCGGGGAACACAAACTTATCAACTTTCACCAATAGATCTTCGCATATTCCTCTTGGAAATGTCACCGTTTTATTTGCTAAGTGATTTTCCATTCAGATTGGCCTTGGCTCCGGAAGATTTAATTTCTTGAAGAATGAATGTGGCATGAGGTTAACACTTGCCCCTGAATCAACTAATGCATGTATAGCTGCTAAATTTCCGAATTGACAAGGCAAGGTCAAAATTCCCGGATCACCCTTTTTCTTAGGTAATTTGTTCAACATGGCAGCCGAACAATTTTCTTTTAAGACGACTTTCTTCACCTCTTCCATCTTCTTTCTATTCGTAAGAAGCTCTTTTAGGAATTTGGCATATTTAGGCATTTTTGCAACCACCTCAATGAATGGCATATTAATTTGAAGGGCCTTTATGTGTTCCAAGAACTTTTGGTAATCAACATCATGCTTTTCTTGTTTGGCTCGAGCTGGAAATAACAATGGAGGCTAATACGGTTTAATACGAGGCTTATTTTTCTGTTCAGGTGGGGGACTCGTCGAGTCCATATCTGAGACTCAGTGAGTCGGATCGGGATTGGTCCATCTACAGTTTTCACATCCCACTCTAATGGCATGGATGGATTGGTCCATCTTAGTCCTTCTTCTATCCATGATTTCCAATTTTGCCATCAATACCGTCATGTCATCCGAAATAGCATTCACCATTCCTCTAGTTGAGTCATTTCTTGGGTTATGATATTCTCTAGAGTGTTTAGAGAATTCTTCAATTAGCTCTTTTATCACTGGCGGTGGCTTCTTTGTGAGTGGTCCTTGCGAATCAAGGAGCTGCCTAGTGCTTACATTCACTCCATCATAGAAAATGGAGACTTCTTGTTGACTGTTTAGATCATGGTGTGGGCAGTTCCTTAGTAAGCCTTTGTATCTTTCCCATGCTTCATAAAGTGAATCTCCAGTTTGTTGCTCAAAATTGGCTATGGCTTTCTTCAATTTTTCTATTTTTGAGGGAGGACATAATTGATCAATAAATTCTTCATGCATTTTAGCCAAAGTAGTGATGAATCCTGGAGGGAGTGATTTCAACCAATCTTTCACGGCTCCCTTAAATGTGACCGGTTACATACGAAGCAAAATAGTATCACGAGTCACATTAGGAACATTCAAGTAGTCGGCTATGTCATTGACCTCGTCTAAATGCTTGTATGTGTCTTCGTGATCTTTTCCGAAGAATGGGATTTCCTAAAGTTCGGTAAGTATGTGGCCTTTACGTTCAAAGTTGGTAGTTGCAGGAATCACGGGTTTGCACGAGTCCTGGGTCGATATCATCTCACATCCTTTTCTTCCATTCACCCATGGGAACTTCATCAATGTTAGCCATGGAGTTAGCGGGTTCGCCTTCAAAGTCGCTTTCTTCATCGGATTCAGAGTCGTAATCAGTTACTTTTGGAATTGAATTTTCTTCAAAGTTTTCAAACGTGATTTCCTCGCTCTTTTGACTGCTAGATTCTACCGTTTTCTTGCTTTTCTTCTTTACAAAGACTGATCTAAGGTCCTTGAAAGGTGATTTCCTTGACGGGTTAGCGTCTTCAATAGCTTTGTCTTTGTTCTTTCTAAGAGCGGATTTCAGATCTTCATACGAAGGAACCAGAGGTGTATTTGAACCTCGGGTCATGTAATTCCTGCAATCAAAGCAAAAAACAAGCATAAAAAGAACAAAAATGAAATAAAAACGAAAATGGAAATCTGCCTTGGACTCGCCGAGTACTTGCGAGTGGACTCGATGAGTTCGAGGGTAAAATAGAGAAAAAAAAAATATAACAAACTCCTAAAAACTGAAAAACATAATAATTAAACCTATTAACTAGATTACTAAAGAAGTAACTTTGTGCAAGATAAATCTCACCCAACGAAGCGATAACACTAGCAATTAGAATTAATTTTTGAACCGTTCCCTGGCAACGGCGCCAAAAACTTGATGTGTATATAAATGCACTAGTTTAGTCCTACTTTTAAGATATAATTTATACACAAAGAGGCAGTGGACCTGTCAATTGGTGGTCTAGTTGAATAAGCAGGGTATCGAACATAGGGAACGGTACTTAAACTAATGACTAGAAATAACTAAAAGTAGTAATCAAAGTAAAAGGTTTTCTCTAGTTTTGCAAGACTAGAAACTGAAATAATTAACTAATACACTAATTAAGTAACTAACAGCTAAAGCAAGTAGAAACCAACTAAATTCAATAATAAGAAGAATTATGTTTAGGTTCGATTCATTTACTCATATGGTTGATTTTATGGTAAATGTGATGGATTAATTGTTATTGGCTACCGATTAAAGTGATTATGTTCACATTCGCTATTACAAATCCTTAGAAAATAGATCAATTTAAGTTTTGATCAAGTGATTAAACTAATAAATTTCCTAATTTATTTATTCAGGTTAAATAAGACTTGTAGTTAGCTAATCAAATTACTAATTCAATTAACCTCTTGTTGATGGTTTGTCACACAAGCTCACACATTAACTTACCCATTTTCTAGTTAACCCTAGTTTCACATTCGCTATTCCTAGGCACATAACAATGTCTTCACATAAATCATATGAGGTAAGCAATTAAGAGATGTTCATGCAGCTTAATTACTTGTTAATTAACAGAAAATAGTTGTGGTTAATGCATAACGTTTTTTAACAAGCTTAATAAAACAAAACTCACCAATAAACAATTAATCCAACCATAAATCAAACCATAGTCATAAATTTATCTACTCTAAACATAAGATACAAGGTTTAGCTCATGATTACAACAGAAAGTAACTCAAAAAACAAGATCTAGTAGTTCACACATAGTTTAAACAAGAGATAAAGTAAAGAGTAAAGTTAGATTGTCTTTTTCCTCCTCGAATTCCAGAGCTCCTGCAGCACCTTTGATCGCAAATTAATCCCCAAGGGTTCCAGTGAGGGCTTTAGTTTCGGCAATTGGCTTCTATTTATAGACTTCAGAAAACATGGGCTACTCGTCGAGTAGATAACCGAATCGCCGAGTCCCCTTATTAAAAATCTATGTATGGCAAGGACTTGTATTTGCTTCGCGAACAATCGAGTGGACTCGTCGAGTAGACATCCAACTCGCCGAGACCTTCAAGATTTTTACTCTTTTTTTCTTCTGTATTCAATTCCCAAGTTCCCGGTTGCATTCCCCTCTTCCTTTTGCTCCTTAGCACATCTTTTAGACCGAAAATATAATTTAAACAAAATTATGTACCTTTTGTCCATAAATTGCAATAAATTAGCCAAAAAGTAATAACATTCTAATCTAAATATATAGCTAAATATGCACATATCAAACACTCAAAAGTTTTATAAATTATATTATGTTTAATTAACATTTAGTGAAATGTTTACTATAAAAATGCCAATCTTTTAGGAAGACATGCATACAAATCATATACAAATTTCAGAAAGAAAACAAACTTAAAGGTTTTTGTATTTGGTTGAGGTCTTATCACCACTTTTGGAGATATGCTATTATATTAGAACTTTTAATTTGTAAGTTCGTTATACTAATTCGTTTTTATATTTTCTTTGTTTTTGGATTATTATAATAAAGTCGTTGTAAATTGTGGTTTAATCGTTAATATATTGATCATATGTTATATAGGGTGATTTCGAAAATATTTAATTAAATATTTTAAATATGTTTTTATTTTGTAATTGTACCGTTTCAAAAAGATAATTAATTAAAACTTATATATATATATATATATATATATATATATATATATATATATATATATATATATATATATATATGTTATACTTTCCATCTCTCTCTCTCTCTCTATATATATATATATATATATATATATATATATATATATATATATATATATATATATATATATATAGAGAGAGAGAGAGAGAGAGAGAGAGAGAAAGAGAGCGAGCTAGGTTCAAATGTTTCTAGCAACTATTGTGTACATGTATGCACCAATAAGAATTGAGGAAATAATAAATCATTAAAAGGTATAATACTAATCTTTACATATTTAATGATGGTAATTCATTAACTTCCAAAAACCTGGTCTTTTCCCCTGTTTATCTTCAACGATCGACTTCAAAAATAAAAATGTTTGACTTAGTCTCTCTTATATCATCAGAGGATCCATCTTCTTCTTTAGCACATGCCGCCTCAAATCATCAGCCATCCCTATGCCGCCAAGCTTTATCCAGGTTATTTTTACTCTTTTGTTGTTCCTATTTTCGCAATCTTTAATCACGATTAATTGTTTGATTGAAGATTCATATTTATTCAATTTCTCACGTTTTGATAAAATAATCAATTGATGTTTTGCTTTTTGTGTTCTGTTCGAACACAACTGCAAGTTTTTATTGGATTTCTTATTTTGTGTATAGGTTGGAATTACTTGTCGTAGTCAAAAAGTATAATTTGTGATTATCTTTTTCTTTCTTATTGCTTTCCCAATTCCCACCATCTCAAATCACACAGGAGCTTTAACAAGCTATTCTTATCATTGTAACGAAGTTGGACTATTGGATTTTTTACTGTTACATCACTTTATATTTTTGATGCAAACTTTGTGCCGAGAAATTTTAATAAATCCAAAATTACATGTTGAAAATTTATTCGAAAAATACTTGATATGAATATCAATTTGATTTTATCAAAGTCAGATTCTAAGGTTCGATTTTCATTGATTTTTTTTCAATAATTGATTTTCATTCGTGAAAAATAAATCATGTTTGAAAGCATCATTTTTCTATCAACATTCTTTTAATTTGTAACAGAAATTATTCTTGAGAATGATAAGTTTTATTTGTAAACTCACACAAATTTCACAAATTCTTAAAATAATCGTTTTTTTATTCTTGAAATAGAAGATCAAATTGAATTTGTGCATGGATCGGTTTTCAATCTTGAAATAAAAGATCAAAAAATCTCATATATTCTTGCAAGAATCGTAGACCCTCAAATTCAATTTGATCTCTTATCTTCCTCATGAATATCAAGCACCAAATGAATAATCTTCAATTAGTAGCAGTAGCAAAATCGCCTTGGTATCTAATATGATGATAGTAATTCTGTCAGAATGGAATCTCAAATTCCAATTCTGTTAGAATGAAATCTTGGATTCCAATGCTTAAGTTCCATTTCAACCTAAGCATTGAATTTTTTATGAGCTATCATGTCTAAAACTTGTTATTTTTCCTGCACTTACTCATTGGTTTGTGCATTTTCTTCAATTTTTACTTATCGGTTTTTGTGCAATTCACAACTTTCATTCTATGAGAATATAAATATTACATAAAGCATGTGTTGCTAGTAATCCTAACAGAATACATTTATACATGCTTTAGAATGTTTATGCATATAGAAAAAAAAGACAATGATTTAAGTGCATTCTGTAATGTATCCTGTTAGAATTTATTTATATATATGCATTATGTTAGAATGTCTTTTGAGAATATTTGTTAACAACAAGTATTTTTGTTTAACTGGTAATACTAACGAGTAATGTATCTTATTCTTTCGTAATTGCATAGAGAAGGAATTCAATATTGATCTTACAAGAGAAATATTTAGAATCGAGTTCACCAACAAGTATATATACGAAGATCAAGTAGATTATATGGACCACTGAAGAAGACTAAGTGCATTTGTTCAATAATTGTATATTCAAGAATGCTATTTTTTAAAAATTTTATTCATTTTTGATGATATTCTATTAGAATATGTATAAATATATTAAAATGCATAAGGATATTAGTCTGTAAGAATATGTATGAATTTGTATTTTATTTCGGATGTGTATTAATAATAAAATCATAAACCCAACTTGGATACATATGAATAATAATCTAGAATTCTTAAATCAGGTTAATTATCAAAAATATCTGCATTGGAAATATATTCTGCAAGAACAAAATCGAAATTATATTTACTAGTTTATGGTTGACATTCTATCATTCTTACAGAATAAAATTGGATTTTTAAAATTGAATTAATTTAAAATATTCAGATTTTTAAAAACAAAGTAATTAATTATCCCTAAAAATCCAAAAATTTCCTTTTTTAATATAGGTTAATTGACTAAAATGCCCTTATGCTGAAATTTGTGTGATTATATGATACATGTTATCCTATTGTAATATCATAGACCCTCAGATCATGATCTTTGAATCTATTCCATCCGGTGGTCCAGATCTGTGCATTCTAGCACACAATAGTTAGTAAAAACAAAATAACACACACACACACACACACACATATATATATATATATATATATATATATATATATATATAATAGAGGTCAAAACACTTCAACCAAAATTCATTTAAAATATAATATTTCAAATGCTTTTTAATAATGATTGTAAAAATTTCAACATGTATTACTTAATTGATTGATTAATAAAAACATTAATGTTTTGAAACTCATATCTCTTAAACTTATATTATTTAAGTTTTTAGTTGACTAAAATATTTTTCCTACATAAAGATAACATTTTATGTTTGGTTACTCATATTTGTTTATGTAATTAGAAAACGAGGTGTACATAGAATGACGACTTCAATTTCACTTAGGAATCGATACCACTAGAGAGGTATATTGTCTTTAACCGGTGGTTGGCGATCCACATACCCTTTTTAATTATTTATACTAATGCTTAGTAATATCTATTTTATATTCCTATTCAACTTAATTTTTTAGGTACAAATTAAGGAAGAAGATTCTCGGCGTACCAACATGAAGTCAAACGTACGCCTTATAAAATATGTAATTAAAATTAAATAGCATATTTACTAATCGACTTATTTAAAACTTTTGATGACATTTATGTATAATGATATATTTTGTATGACTTCATTCTTAATTTCAATGTTTAATATTTGAAAGTTCATATATGAAATCTTGGATGTTTTGGTGTAATTTAATTTCAATGTTTAATATTTGAAAGTTCATATATGAAATCTTGGATGTTTTGGTGTAATATAAATAGTGTAATACAAAGTTTATTAGTTCAATATTATTTATTAATAGTTCATTTAAAACAACTTATTTCTTATTTTATCCAAAAAATATTATCGGACATAAGAAAAGTCGATTATATTAATGTTATACAAAAACTTATAATATATATTGGATAATATAAAAGAAAAAGTAAAGTTTATAAGGTATGAAGTATATTAGCTATTATCTAAATATAAGTTGATGAATTTTTATGTTATTTGATAATTCTTTTAATGCCCAAAACAAGACTAAAAACATAAATTTCAACATATTTCTATTTTCCCCATAATTATTTTAATCACTTAAATGCATTCTTGCGCAATGCGCGAGGTTACGCCTAGTAATAAGATAAAGGCCAGACCATAAAAGTACAAATACACCAAAAATCATCAAAAGCAAGGCCGTTGTTTGTGTTTTACTCCAACTCTCTTTCAGATTCAGACCCCCACACTTACTACTTAGTTTTACCTTCATTATCTCCTTGCCTACACTATTTAATGCCTTCTAAAAATAAGACAAAATTACCAATGCATTTATATGAAAGAAAAGTATCATATTCATCCAAGTATAAAGACATGTGTCTATTTTCATTTGATCTAATAATCTAGAAATACAAATTTATACAAATATGTTACTATGAAGAAACTGGTTAAACACAAGGATATCCAAAAACAGGTGTCTAGTTTCTATGAAGAAACTGGTTGGGATTCGAATTTCAGTGACTAACCAGGTCTAATCAACGTCAACATCAAACTAAACCGGTCTGTGGTTTCTAGCGAGGAGACCGGAAAGCAATTTAGTGAGAACATCAGCTCGACTCCGGTGATAATCAGTCCACACACACAAATACTTGATTGCTTCCCTTTTCTCCGCTTTGAGAACAATTATAGTTTCATGATTCGATTACGGAGGAAGAGAATGAAAATGTTGTGGTTATGGGTGATTACCTGATGAACCAGTGGAAGGATTTGGCGGAGCAGGCGAATGATGATCCGATTCACGACGAGAAACACAAAGAACCTAAAAAGAATTTGAAGCCAGGGTTATATCTAGAAATTAGATTTAAACATGATCTCATCTATCACCACAAACACACCGATGAACATAATTAGAACTCTAGCTACAGTGAACAAGCTCTGAATAGATCTAGAATCAGAATGTTGGATGTGAGAAAGGAAATTGATTGAGAAAGCTCTAAATAGATCTACATCTAGCATCAAATAGAAGAAGGTGAAGAGATTTATGGATGTTATTAGTTTTATGGATCGGTAACTTCACTGTTGTCGTTTTCTGAAAGGGTTTGCTCCAAGGAGGTTTGTGCCTGCATGTTCGTGGTTAAATCATGGAGGAAATTGACAGAAATCAATGAGGTGTGATTGTTATGGAGACTGACGATGATCTGGAAGGCAGAGGGCACCGATATGGAAGGCAGAAGGGTTTGATCTAGAAGCAATCGTTGATGAAGCTCTGAACTAAAGAGAGTCATTGAGTGAGACAATCGATGGATTTGGGAGAAAAAGAATCGATCGGATTTTGGGGGAATTATCTAATTTCCAAAAAAAAAATTCATACCGATAATACCCTTATGATTATGTTTACAGAAACCTAATATGCCACTAAAGATAGTTAGATTTACAAAATATACCATTGATCATCTAAGCCATCGAAATAATTGATCAAACGCTCCACTTTTAGTTATCGGGTTCTCAGGAATATATGAGTTCTCAAATGATCCTTCCTATATATATATATATATATATATATATATATATATATATATATATATATACATATATATATATATATATATATATATATATATATATATATATATATATATATATATATATATATATAAACAAGGATTTATTTCTAAGTTGTATGTTTGTATTCCTTTTTAAAATAAAGTGCTATAAAATCATCGTTAATACTGATGGGATTTATAAAAGACTAAGGGCGTGTTCGGCACGAAGTGTTTGAGAGCTTCTAGCTTTTAGCATTTAACAAAATGCTCCGTTTTGAACAGAAAATCTTGTTCGGCACTACAAGTTTCTAGCGATTAGTTTAAACAAAACGCTCTAAATCCAAATGCTACTTCATGTAGCGTTTAACAAAATGCTACAAGCTACAAGCTACCCGCTACCCACTACAAGCTACATACTACCAACTAATTTTGCCGAACACGCTCTAAAATAGTATTGATATTGTGAAATGCTTAATTATGTCGCTAAAGCTGATTAGCATTTTTTAATCTTTATGCTAGTTGAAAATAGCTTTTGTGACGGTTTGTTGTTGTCTCAAAAGGGTTGCCAAACACTTTTTTAATTTGTATAAAAGTGTTTGTATTATATATATGGATCCGGTAATCAATTTCTTCGACTAGACGTATGTCTATGATGATATATGTGTATTTTTCAATTTATACAGAGTTGGAATTTTACAACTTGCATGCCTTTTATTTATTTTTTCCATGTAATTTAGTTTTTCCAGTTAATTGCAATAGATGTTAAATTAGAAAGAAAAAATATATTGGAAAAATGAATTGATAAAATTAAAGATCGAAAACAACCAAACACGACCCATAGAGATTGGTGACTTAAGGGAGTTCTTCTACTCGGATGTTTGGTGAATTTGAGAAAGCAAGTGGGGGTCGTGCATCACTATGGTTGTTTTGTCCCTAGATTTATAACAAATGACATACAAATAAGATTAAGAAAATAAGAATTACGAAGAGTTTTATAATTATTTTAAAAGGAGTTTTAAAATTAATTTTGTCAAAAGAAATTTCAAAAAGATTTTAACCAAAAACTAAGCCATGGGTTTTAATGTAAAGCATACGACAATAATTTAATAAACATATTAATTCTAGTGTTGTTTCGGTGCGGGAAATTGTATTAGCCAACCGTGTCGATTTGACATTTGAAAGGTGAATTGTGATTCACGATAAGTTAGAGTCTTCGGCTAGACATCACATTTGTTTAAATGAACGATTTACTATTTTTTTTGTGATCCAGACATACATACCCATCACAAGAGGTAAACATGGAAAGAACTAGTTATGTTTTAATAGATGTCTTCAGACGATAATTCTTATATTACATGTTATGCATTGTCAGACCTCCTCCTTGAATACAAGTTGAAGGGCATAAGCTCGTTTGTTTCAAAGCATGAGATTTGTACTCAGATTTACAAAAAAGCTTCATGTGATTGAAGAACCGGTTCTTAAGGATTCTGCAGTTGGATTCACTATACTCGACATAGGAGAACATGGTAGACGCCAAAATTATTCAGGTATCATTCATTATGTAAGGTACCTTGATTTTTCAGCTTCAAAAGAACTTGAGAAGTATTGATCCATGTGACATGATTAACTGGCTTAGGGACATGTTCTAAGGGTGAGTTATTGTAACGTCCCATTTTCATGACCAATTTTGTTTCATTTTATTTAAAGTAAAGCTTCCCAATTATAAAATTTGTTTAAGAAAACCATCAGTTCATAATTACAAATATTAAGAATCAGAGTATTATAACGAACACAAAATCCCCAATGCTACTGATGAGTGTCTATAGGCCCGCCTTCGCCTTCCTATAGCCACCGATGATATGTACCTGAAACAATAAACAACTGGGTAAGCATAAATGTTAGTGAGTTTTCCCCCAAAATACCCCATCCGATAAACATACAAGCATTCATAACGGCCTACAACCTCCCGGTTGGAATGCATAGGCCCAACCAGTCCATGGACTGGAATGCCAACATGAAACGAGTCCAATCCACCATCAGGTTGGAATACGTAGGGTTTTTTGGCCTACCGGCTCAACCCAACAACTCTTCTTAAGCTTCCATGCCTACGGCTTACAGCCGCCTCGCACCAGGTATCTTGGCCTACAACACAAAGCAGGATTGCCTCAACCCACTACTACCATACGTCGACATATAAACAATCAGGAACAAGTAGGCACATAATACAAGCAAACATCAATCATACAACTCACTACCGGCTACTAGTCCTCTCACAGCACACATTCCTGCTATCAGCTAACCTCAATGAAATGCATAACCATAAGTACCCAAAGTTGAGATAGCCACCCGAACAGATGATCATACTCTAGAGCCACAACCAAACAAGAAACATGCAAGAAAGCCTAGATCAAGAGTTTTCAGGCTATCCTACATGACCACATACAGTCCCTAGGGCACTCTGTTAGATGATAACCAATAGCTACACATAGACAAAAAGATCTATAGATCACTACCGCATAGCACATCCTATATACAAGAATATAGATTTAACATCACTACAGCATAGCAACATCCTATATACCAGGATACAAATCTAACATATCAATACAACATAGCAACATCCTATATATAGTCGGATACAGATCTAACAGATCACTACAACATAGCAACATCCTATATACCAGGATACATATCTAACAGATCACTACAACATAGCAACATACTAAATACCAACAATACAAGGAATGCATAATCGTATATATTCAGAGGTGAGATAGATACCCAGACAGGTAATCTTACTCTAGAGTCACAACTAAACAAGGAACATACAAGAAAGACTAGATCAAGAGTCCTCAGTCTATCTTACATGACTATATACAGTCCTTATGACATCCTTCTCTTGAAAGATAACCAAAACTAGTGGGCTGGCATTTGTTCCTTCGACTCATGGGTACAATGAGGCAAAACTCACCTAAAATGAAGAAGCCGAAAAACTGAGACACGTTTCCCCTTCTGTGCTGTGTGCTCCCGCGAATCTGCTAATCGCCAAAACCAAGTAAAACCTTAATGAACAATCCAAAACCCTCAAGTTTGACCTAAAGTAAAATTTGGTCAAATGTCAACGATCAACGATCAAAGAAAGTCAACAGTCAGTAGACTCTCACGACGTGAACATCTATGGCTCACGTCGTGAGCAACTATAGGACAAGATAGTCGGGTCTTACAACCCTCACGACGTTACATGCATTCTCCTCACGTCGTGAGATCCGTCTGTTCGCCATTTTGATCCAAAATCCTCTTAATCTGTTAATCCACCATTCCATTTTTCCAAGAGGCTTTCTAACACTCCTAGGATCATAAAAAATGATTGTTTAAGGTCTTGTATGTCCAATACAAAGCTTGATCTCAAACTAGGTCATTTATGAAGAAAAAGGAGCTAAGTTCTCAAGCATGGACTCAAACATCCTCCAAACTTTACATCCATAAGATATAAGCACCAAGGGACCCCTTGGACCCATAAAGTTGCCAACTTTATGGAGTCCCAACAATCTAACTCTTAAACCATGGCTAAAAATAACAAGGGAACATAAATTTTGGTTCTTGGTTACTCATAATGGTCCAGAATTGTAGCTAGAGGTTGCAAATGGAACTTCCAAGCTGAAACTATGCTTCAATGGCGACCCCTTCTTTTCCAAGCCACCAAAACTCCACCAAAATCACAATCAGAGGCTAGGTTTAGGGTTTTACTGACTTTAGGAACGAATGAGGCTGTTTAGGAACCCTAAAATGAAGTTTATGGGGTTTAAATATGAAGGAAATCCCAAAAGATCATGGGTTTGGGCTGCATCGCACCTCACGTCCTGAGCTTTTTATTTCTCTATGGTTCACATTGTGAGCCTTGGTTTTACCTCCTTGAAGCCCTAAATCGGTCTGATCCGGAAACTGTTTGTTACAGTTATTTATGATTTGAAATTATGAACGTTATAACAGGATGCATATTATATGTAGGAGAAAGCATGAATATGCAATTATTCAAGATGAAGAGATATTTTAACAATTTGTGGGGTTCTGGTTTTCCAGTCAGTTAGGAGTTTGCTACATATATTGAATCTAACGAGGAATGTGGAAGTCATATTGAACTTGAAATAGTTCAAAGGTAAATATAGAACCGTATCTTAGCACTAGTACTCAAATAATGGTTAAAGAAACATCTATCTATCTCCATATGTTGAAGAATACCTGTTAAATTCCATTTTCTGCATCTTTTCTATTAGTTTCTATTATTGTTTTGTATAATATTTTATTATTTGTATATGTATTTAGCGTAAATTATAGTCAAATCATGTTTTTCACCAGAATTCTTGTATGGTTCAGATTTTATGTCGTTTTCAAGCATTTTGAAGGTAGTAGTATTTTGGATGTGTTTTTGGAAAGCAGCTTAGATGTATTTTTGGAGCTTCTTGAAGGAAAAACATCTAAGGAATCTAGAAGTTGGATTAAAATAGCTAAAATTGAAGTTTTCAGGTGAGAATTGTACATTTTTGGATTTACATGATCCCAGCCAAAGAGCATGATCATGTTACACGATTGTTTTTTCTTCCCGTAAAATTTTCTAACCATTTGAAGACCTTGTCAAAGTTAAACTCCTAGAAACACAATCAGAAATACGATTACACTTTTATCTTGACAATTTCACGAAGCCGAAAAATTATATTTTCATACTTTGAAGCCATTACACAATAAGGACACCCATTTTATGATCACCTTTTAAGGAAATCTACTTCGATATAAGTTAGGCTTGTGCATTTATCGAATTTTTTGTATTTTTCATGTTTTTCGAAAATTCGACCTCATCAACCCCATAATCCTTATCTAAATTTAGTTTTTGCCTATAAATAACCTTCCTGACTTCCAAATCAAGGCATTAATTCATAGACCGATGTAGAGCCATTTTAAACAAAATTATGACGTTTTCCGGTGATTTACGAAGATTTGAAGATTTTTAGTCAACTAATTAGTTTAAATTTTATCATTTTTACGTTACATATTATTTTATTTGTCTATATTTGTTTTATCCATGTATGTTTAAAAACTATAGTTTTCAGTTCGGCAAAGACTTTGACTTTTTATGCTGTTAATCTAAGATTTGGTTTTTAATTTGCGCTTCTCTCTATTGGTTTAATTTTGTGCTTCATGAATGTTTGATTTTTAATTCTTTTTAGAATGGTCTATTAATTTAGGACTAAGTCATTTTAGTTAATCAATTAAAATCTATAATTATTTTAATGAACTTGTAATAAGTAACAAGTAACAGATTGATTCCTCATTGAGATTTAATTATGTTATAAACTTAAATTTACTTATTTTTATGTTTCAAATTAAGCATGTGAGAATTATTGTCGGGAATTGTTGACAAATCATAATTCTTCTTTTCTGATTTATTTAAGATCATATTCAATTAAGTTTGTAAAAAGTTAGGATTAACTAAAGAACTTGTTTTGGTTAATTAATTTTGTAAAAGATAACTCACAATAGGTTATTATTAGTTTTCAATACCAACTTAGAAAAAAAGCATTTTAAATAATCAGATCTGGATTAATTGCATAATTAGAAGAGTCGTAGAATTGAAACACTTTTTATTACTGGATTTTGTTTATTTTATTTCACTGTAATTTTTCTTTTTAATTAAGAAACAAAGTCCCATTTTTATATGTTTCATACTTGACTAGTATGTGCTTTGCACAAAGAGGAATTGGTGCTTAGGCTGTGTCATGTGGATTCGACACTCCTTTCTGTTGAGTTAGATGTCTAATCCATAACTATAATTGGTATAAACTTGAATTGATAGCAACACAGTCCTTTTAGGTTGCCTTCAAACCTAGCAATTAGACATGATGATTTGTTGGAGAGAGAGGTTAATTTATTATTTGATTAATAAATTGTAATAAATAGTTTATTAATATATTATGTCAATAATATATTAATTAGAAATAGTATTATTTAATTGAGAATTAATAAAAATTTAATTGAAATTAATTTTGAGATTAATAGAATTAATTAACAGTGCATGATCTAAAATGCAATTGTTCAATAGTTAAACAAAAGGGTTCCAGAACGTTCTTGGAGAAGGATGGAAGGTTTCAATGGGGATATTCTAGGGTTTCTAGAATATCCCATGTTGATAATAAGAAGGTGGATAATTACACTACTAGAAAAACAACCTTTTACGACGTGCAATTAATGACACACACTGATAGAGGACACACATTTGTGCGTACCCTAAAAATTAATGTCGGTTTTCCAAAATTTGAAGGATAGAGGATGCACATTTATGCGTGCCCTAAAATTAATGTCCCACACAAAAATTAAAAACACGGAGGGCACCTATCATAAAAAAGTGTGTCGTGTAAAACTGTCGTTTTATAATTTTTTTTTCACGAACGCGTGTTCTTCTATTTTTTTAATTGCCAAGCGGGAGGAATGAAATCCCAAAAATTGAAAACCCCGCTTGATACTTGTGAGAGCCCGAAATTTCATCTTGTAAGTCAATTCAATCAATTGAGAGTCAGACTTGTTTCTATTAACTTGTAGCCTTGTTAAGGGTCATTTTAAGAGTTCTAAGCCTAGTACACTTAAGGATTGTGTGTTAGGAAGTGAACCACATAAGAACCAAGAGCCTAGAACAACATTTGAGCCATAAAACTCCAACAAGTGAGGTTCACGGCCAAGGACCATGTTCACAGCCGTAATCCCTTGTTAGGCCGTGATCTCTTGCTATATGGGTGAATTTTAGCCACTTTTCTTTCACTTCTTCTTCTCCTGGCCGCAATCACTCCATTCTCTCTGTAGTATCATAGTTCAAAAACACCATCTTTCACTCTTAAACACCCCTTTCCTGTGCTACTCCATATAAGCTTACTAGGATCTTCAAACACTTGCCAAAACACCAAGATCTTCAAGTGTTCTTCACCATTTTGGGCTGTGAACTTCAAGTGGTCCGTGAACCCTTCATCATTTGGGCTGTACACCATCAAGCTTGGGCCGTGAACACCTCAAGCCCACCCGAGATCATCTTTCAGCCTCCTAACTTGCTTCTAGCACTCTTTTGGACTCGTTTGTGCCTCGGGACTTCACTCGTGGAACTGATCATTCTATATCGAACCTTAGGTTGAATCACCCACATAAGGTGAGTTCATACCCTTATAATCTATCTATTAAATAGTTTTAAATGCTTTTAAGGGGGGGGGGGGGGGAATACAAGTTGAGCATAATTATATTGTGTTAATATTTACCTGTGATAACCATCACACAAAAGAAATTCTTCTGCTTTTATAAGTTATTAATTCAATTAAAAAGCTCTTTTAAAAGATGTTAGATTGTTGTTAATTGAATCTTTTCTACAAATCAGTAGCAGTTCAAACAAGTATACTAGTAAACTATAATATGTACCTGACTTTCAAATAGGTATAGAAGGAAGAGATTAAGGAGTTGAGTCCCGTCGATGTAGGCTAGAAGAACAATCCGTCTCATATGCAGGACAGTCTAGTATCCATATCTTGAATAGGAGTCAGTGTGCATGGTCAATTCCATCTTTCCGCTGAAGGAGAATCCAATACCAGTACTCAAATAGTAAGTACCGAGAGTACGATAGTGATTAGCTGTCGAAGGCTAGTTTAGGGATTTAGTACATACTATATTCTAGAACAAAGGAACAATACATGATTCACGTACTTATACTTTACACTCCCAGTAACCTAGGAAGGGAATTTATCATTAACTCATTGTTTAGAACAAAATATGATAATACACAAGTTATAAGGATATATATGGGGTACATCTACAAAGTACCAGGTTATATATATGGGCTACATCTACAAAGTACCGGGTTATATAAGGGGTACATCTACAAAGTATCAGGTTATATATGGGGTACATATGCAAAGTACTGGGTTTTATTTACACAGGGTACATCTACAAAGTATTAGACAATAATAAATAAAACATAACAATATATGAAATTTAGACCAGTATCGTCTAAGGCGTCTAGAGTACATGATTTCATAACTTCTAGTGGTTTTCCTAATAATAGATCTACGCCTCATAACTTTCCTAGTAACATGAACATACAATTTGAAAGGGGCCTATAATTCTAACTTTATGATTCCTTGGTAGATACATTAGGGTTATATATTAATCAGATTCGATAGGCAATAGGATGTGTGCTTTCCGCTTCATTTCCTGTTCCTTGTTTGGTTATGGGCTTAGAGTAGATTCACACAGTCTACTATCTATTCGATCTTAGTGATATATATATATATATATATATATATATATATATATATATATATATAACTCGTATTTACCAAGTAATCATAGGGAGTGACAGGTATGGGTCAGGTCATAACATACAAACATAGTATACTTCTTTCTAGTACAAAAACATACTTTTCGGATAGAACATTGAGCAGGTGAAACTAGAAACTTATCTGTAAATGGTTAGTCCTACAATTCTTTAGCTTATACGTCAGGGTTATATATAATTTATCCGATAGGTAGTGGAATGTGTGCTTTCCGACTTACTTCCTATTCCAAGTTTGGTTGTGGGCTTGTGGTAGATTCACACATTTAACTGTCCGTTCGATATCAGATTATATATAACTAGTATAAACTAAGTGATTATAGAAGGAAATATGATGGTTACCATTTTTACTAAAGGAAATGTATGATTTTCTTAAAGAATGTTTTCATCAAATATAAAAGAACTATTATAGTTAACTCCGTAAGCCCCAAGTGAATACACCGGGGTTATATACAATGAAGATCTAACCAACAATGGGATGTGTGACTTCTGACTCATTTCCTGTTCCTTGTTTGGTTGTGGGCTTAGGGCAGATTCACATAATCGATTATCTATTTGATCTAGATTTTATATAATTTGTACTCATTAAGTACTCATAGAAGGAATTGTAGAGTCATTTTTACTTATCATTCATCATATCAGAAAATATATTATTTCTAGAGGAACAGGCAAACTTTTCTAAAGAACTTATAGTATACATTTTATAACTAAATACTTATGAACTCACTAGCTTAAATGTTGATCTACTCTTTCAAAATAACTTGTATTCTCAAGAAACTAGTAGACAGGTACGCGCTCAAGGATTCAGAAGATGGAGCATATAGCTTCATGTCTTTGTTTTGTTATTTACTTTTGGAGTAAATCTTTTGTGGATCAAATACATGTAAACACTTTAATATTAATGCAATGGTTGTTTGTTACTTTGATTACTATGAGGCATGTTTTGTGATACCGAGCATGACGTCCTCCGCCCCTGAATGTTTCCATCGTTCCGGTTTGGGGGTGTGATAGATTGTGTAATGACCATTTTTTTTACAAAGAAAATCTTCATTTTTAGTTAATCAAAACCAATCTCATAAACCATAAATTCCAAAATCATTTGTTTTGAAATCAACATTCATTACATCATTGTTCTTTTTTAAAACATCAGAGGGTCCCAAACACTAAAAAGAGAGAAAGAGTGCATGCCGCGTCATCACGCCGTGCCCTTGCCATTGGGCTTAGAAGCACCTGAGACAAATCAACAACCTATAAGCGAAATGCTTAGTGATTTTCCCAGAGCATACCACACACATTCACATACACATATCCTGATAGCTATTAAAGCTATAATCAAGCCATAGAAACCATGGAATACGATTAAGAAAGAATGCCATGGGCTACCCCACATGGTCTTTACCTAGGACTGCCATGGGCTACTCAACATGGCCTTACATCCAATGCCATGGGCTACTCCACATGGTCTTTACCTAGGAATGTCATGGGCTACCCCACATGGTCTTATATCCAACGCCACAGGCTCCCCCGGGGTCTTCCATACCAACACAATATCACATAACATATCAATTCATAAATGAATACCACACACATAACATGTTCACATAATGGGCCGACCTTGGTGCCTTAGACCCATGGGTATGGTGAGAAGACTCACCTCCGTCCGATGAATACGAATACTGTCCTCCTAGTAATCCACAACTTCTCGAGCTGAATAACAATAATAATAATATAATCAATGATAAGACCTTAAATTACCCAAGGAAAGGCCCAACCTTCAAACTCTACCCCCAAGGCCTAATTAGCTTTTTCTTGCAAATGGTCCCCAAAACCCAAGTCCAATATCCTTAATAGGCCCCTTGGCCCAATAAGGCCCAACCAATAAGTCCACGGCCCAAACAGATGAAAAGGACTCTAACTCACAGAATCCAAACAAGCCCAACAACCAAATGAGGCCCAAAGGCCCAAAACAGCTTAGGGCCCAATCTGAGTTGCGTACGCTCAACGTACCACCCTGGTACGTGCAGTGTACTAAAGGTTTAGGGACTACGCGCCACGTACAACCAGTTATGCCCAACGTACGACCATTTTAAGCACTCTTTCCATTAAGTGCTTAGTGCTTGAATCCTTCACGTCCAAAATCTAGATCTAAGTCCGAAAAGACGTCCTAAGGCATCAAGTTGGCAACTTTATGCCCTTGCATGTCTCCTACACACCCAACTACCCCAATTAAGACCTTTCTAAGGTCTTTTACCCATGCATGAGGTCAAATCTCCCATCAAGTTCCCATTTTTATACTTCTAAATGACTATAGGACCTCAGGTATGCCTCTCATATCAAATGGGGAGGCTTAGCTCAATAAAAGAGGTCCAAAGTTCATCAAAGGGACAAACCACCAAAACCCTAGCTAGATCTAAATATTAGAAAGGAAAGATGCAAGCTTTTTACCTCCAGAAGCTTTGCAATAAGATTTTGGTGTAGGATCTTGAAGCACCCACTTGGTCCAAGCTTGCTTGACTACCCATTCTTCTTGAAATAAACACTAAAAGGCCACAAATGCACTCTTTAAAGCTCAAGAATGATCTCACAAGGTTTCCAGAACTATATGGACGTTCTAAGGCTATGTAGGCTCTCTTGGGTGTAGTCCAAGGGACTTAAAGTTGTTTAATTAGGCCTCAAGTTCGGAAATTTAGGTTTTGCGTCCCTGGCGCGTACACCCGACGTAACTCAAGGTACGCCCAACGTACCCTAATTCCTCCGCAACCACTTCCATGTAGTATGCTAAACGTAAACTTAAGTACGCCCAACGTACATAAGGGACCATTTATGCAAAAGTTATCATTCCTTAGGGTTTTAAGACATACCAGAATTTTAGATGTTACAACTCTCCTCCACTTGAACTAGACTTCGCCCTCAAAGTCCGTGGCTGAAAACAGTTCGGGGTAATGCTCCCGCATCTCCTCCTCCGGCTCCTAAGTCCATTAGGAGCCCCTTCGGTGCTACCATTACACCTTTAATAACTTTACTTCCTTGTTCCGAAGTCCCTTCGTCTCCCTGTCTAGGATGGCAACCGGGCTCTCGACATAATTCAGGCCTCCATCCACCTGAATATCATCTAAGGATATAACTACGGACTCGTCAGCAATACACTTCTGAAGCTGAGACATTTCGAAGATGTTGTGAATCTGACTAAGCTCCTCTTGTCACACCCCAAAACCAAGAACGGCGGAAACATTTTGGGGCGGAGGACGTCATGTACAGTATCACAACACAGTATAATAGTAAGTAAGTAAAGAACATCATCTATTGCATTAACTATATAATTTTAATACAAGTGTGTTCTGTATAGCTATAGACACCAAAATATCAAACAAAATATGAGATGAGTCTTGTATGCACTCCATCTTCTCAAAAGCTGGCATCGGTACCTGTCTACTGATGACCTGAGAATACAAGTTATTTTGAAAGAGTTATCAGTATTAAAGCTGGTGAGTTCATAAGTATTTAGTGTCTATGTTTGTATCAAAATGATTGAAACGGTGTTTGATGTACGAATTTGTAAACGTTTTTAGTAAAATTATGTGAATGTTTGTAAGTGTTTGTAAAAGTTTTTAACTCCTAGAAAATCCTATATTTTCTACTAAAAGTAGCCTTGTACCAAGGCACAACTGTTTTGTATGTTTGTTACTTGTAAAAGTGTGTAATTTTCCCAAGTGTAACTATCATTATCAAAATATAGTTTGTACATTAATGTTTAAGTGAAGTAATCACCAAATAAATGTAAAGGGTAAATTAATGTAGTACTGTAGTGTTGTATTATAGGAACTACTGCTATACTAACTACCTTAAAACGAATTTATATCAAGGTATTATGTGATTAATTGTACCATACTATCGACTGGGAAACATGACAATGTAGATCGTCAAAAGGTATGACATTTGGCACCCGAAAACCTGCAGGTCCCGCTGTAGCTAGCAGCAAGGTGTAGGATAGTCAATCTAGTATAGATCTATACACAAACTCACACTCTCTCTATAGGAGATTCTGGTCACAACTCGGGCCATGACAATGAAGACATGCTCCGATATAGTGGATCACATTTATGTTATTGTATACTTGTATATGTAATGTATGTACTCGTGTAATGAATGCATTGTTTCTCATCATAGTATCGTTGTATATGTTCTCATCTTAGTATAGTTGTATAAGTTATCATCATAGTATTGCTGTATATGTTCTCATAGTAGTATAATTGTATAAGTTCTCATAGTAATAAGTAATGACTCATGAATGAACTGACTCTTGTATACTTCATTGAACTAGAAGTAGTAAGTAAACCCTAAACTATACCTATTATAGTTTATTAGAAGACTTGTTTGTATGACTGAATGTACTGAACTCAGATAAAATCTTTATATCTATACATATATACATAATATATAAGTAAGGATTCAACTACACTCGGACAAACAACCGGGTACTTTATGTCCACAACCAAACAAGGACAAGAAATAAAGTGGGTTATCTCTCCTAAGTCCTTCAAACCTTATTTATATAACTATATATGTAGTAGACATGGTTTTAACAATATATAAGTTTATAAACTGTAAAAGAAAGGTTTAGTATACAAGAGTGAATTTGATAAAGAGTTTGACATGTAAAATAGTTTGATAAACAGTTTGAAGTCATTTGTTTGGTAAAAACAGTTTATAGTATGGAAAATTCATTAGTATGCTAGTTATTAATCACATGTGATTGATCTAATATGTAAAATGATTCAACTTGTATTCCCCCCCCATAAAAGCTTTTAAAAACATTTAATAACATTTCAAAGGTTAATTAAGGGGTATAAAGTCACCTGTAGTGAGTGGTTTGGATGAACGGATGATATAGGATGCTAGGTGTCAAGTGAGGACTCGAACACACACACACAGATCCTATATAACATATAATAACACATATATGTAACCAATTAATCATTTACAAATTAATTAACCAATTTAAGACACCCCAGGACATGGAAAACACTTTGATTCAAGTGCTAGAAGTACTAAGGGTTGCATCTAAGGGTTGTATGGCCACTTAAGGGAGTTTTCGATCCAAATGGTATGTTCCTTGTGGTTTTCGGTCCAAAAGGTTGGCCGAAAAATCTTGTTCTTTGATGCATAAGGTGATTTCCAAGGGCTTTCAACAAGTAAAGAAGTGTTCTAGACTCAATACTAAGCATTAGGAAGGCTTAAAGTCATTTTGCACCTTTTATAAGGGTTTTCGGTCTAAAGAGATGCACTAGACTGAAAACACCTTTGTTCTTGGATAAATGGATGTTTTCAAGGCTCTAAATTAAGTATCCTTACTAGATAACAAGCATAGGAGATAGATACTTACAATATGGAAGCAAAGAAGGGTGTTTTCGGCCCAAAACATGAGTGTGTGTTCTTGGTGTTACTAAGAACACTTGAAGATCTACATAAATGCAATGATTTCATGGATGAAATCATGTAAAAACACTTGAATATGGAAGGAATCAACCAGATAGGGTAAGAAACGCTTACATTTCAAAGATTTAGAAGGAAAAATCGGATGATACTTGAGAGGATTTCAGTTCTTGTTCTTGAAAGAGTGAAAAAGTGAAAAATATGGCTAAGTGTCATATATATACTCATGGGGGTTTTCGGTCTAAACACCATTTGTGCCGAAAACTCCTAACTCTTGGAGTTTTTGCGAAAATGATGCACAATGATCCTAGGGCATCCTCTCTCCTGTTATTCTTTGAAGTACTAAGCTTTAAAACACTTAAATTGAGTCCAAAATGCTTAACTGATAGCAGGAATAGTTCTTATTTCTATTGAAGTGAATGATTGTTCAGAAAAGAAATTTTGGGTTGTCACATCATCCCCCCGTTAGAAGGAATTTCGTCCAGAAATTAGAGTTTAAGCAAATAAGTAGCTACAAATAACTAAGCAAATAGATGAGAATATTTTAGTTTCATCTGATCCTCTCGCTCCCAAGTGAATTCCGGTCCTCGCTTGGCATTCCAGCAAACCTTCACAATCGGGATACGGCTTTAATTCGTCTGCTTGACCTCACGGTCCATGATCTCTACAGGTTCTTCCATGAAGTTGAGGCTCTCGTTGATCTCGATCTCGTCGAGTGGGATTACAAGAGTCTCGTCGGACATACACTTTTTCAAGTTTGAGACGTGGAATGTAGAATGTACGTTACTGAGTTCGTTGGGTAGATTGAGTTTGTAAGCTACAGGGCCGATTCTAGCGAGAGTCTCGAAAGGCCCTATGTATCTTGGATTGAGCTTTCGACACTTTCCGAAGCGTATCAAGCCCTTCCACGGTTAGACTTTCAAAAGGACGCGGTCTCCGACCTGGAAATTCCAAAGGTTTCCTTCGCTTGTCAGCGTAGCTTTTCTGTCGGTCTCTAGAGGCTTTCAATCGTTCACAAATCTGAATGATCGTCTCTGTCGTTTCCCGTATGATTTTTGGACCTATGAGAGTGCTGTCATGAACTTGTCCTTTAGCTAACTGTGTGTCACCCACCTCATCCCAGCATAGAAGGAATCTACACTTCCGGCCATAAAGGGCTTCAAATGGAGTAGGTTTGATGCTCGTGTGATAACTGTTATTGTATGAAAATTTGGCAAGGGGTAAGTGAGTATCCCATGCCATTCCAATATCAATCACGGAGGCTCTCAGCATAACTTCCAGTGTTTGGATGGTCCTCTCACTTTGTCTGTCGGTCTGAGGATGGTAGGCTGTGCTCATGTCCAGCCTCGTCCCCAGGGAACTTTGTAGTGACTGCCAGAACCTTGAAGTAAACCTACTATCTCTATCGTAGATAATGGACATAGGAACACCATACAACCGTACGATTTCCCTAATGTATGTTCTCGTGAGCTTCTCCATCTTGTCAGTTTCTTTGATAGTCAGGAAGTGTGCGTACTTGGTCAATCTATCGATGATGACCCATATGGTATCAAGTCCACCCGTTGTCTTGGGCAACTTGGTTATGAAATCCATAGTGATTTGCTCCCACTTCCATTCTGGAATCTCTGGTTGTTGCAGCAAACCGAAGGGTTTCTGGTACTCGACCTTAACCTTTGCGCAAGTAAGGCATTTACTCACGAAGGTAGGAGCCTCTACTTTCATGTTAGGCCACCAGTATAACTTTTTAAGATCCAAATACATCTTATCTAAGCCTGGGTGGACGGAATACCGAGTTTTGTGCGCCTCGGTCATGACCAAATCTCGGAAGCCACCGTGTTTCGGTGTCCAGATCCGGTACATGAAATATAAGGCTCCGCCACCCTTGGCTTCTAAGTTCTTATCCATTCCTCTAAGGGATTCACCCGCCATGTTTTCAGGTTTCAAGGCTTCAAGCTGAGCCTCCTGAATTTATGTAGACAAGTGTGAATGGATAGTCATTGTCAACGATTTGACCCTTCAACCAGAATATTCTTTCCGACTTAGGGCATCTGCTACTACATTGGCTTTACCGGATGATAATGAATTTCGCATTCGTAGTCGTTGATTAGCTCGACCCACCGTCGTTGTCTCATGTTGAGCTCCTTCTGATCGGATATGTGTTGTAAACTCTTGTGGCCAGTAAAAATGGTGCGTTTCGTGCCATACAGGTAATGTCTCTAGATCTTCAGGGCAAACACAACTGCCCCGAGCTCAAGATCGTGTATTGTGTAGTTGACTTCGTGTGTCTTCAGCTACCTTGAGGCATAGGCAATTACCTTACCTCGTTGCATCAGAACACAACCGAGCCCTTGGTTGGATGCATGATAGTATACAACGAAGTCTTCTATGCCTTCAGGGAGGGATAGTATCGGTGCGGTGCATAAGGCTCTCTTTATTGTTTGAAACGCTTTTTCTTATTTCTCTTCCCAGTCAGAGGCCACTCCTTTCTGGGTCAGGGTAGTAAGAGGTTTCACAATCCGGGAGAAGTTCTGTATGAACCTGCGGTAGTGGCCAGCGAGACCTTGAAATTGACAAATTTCTGAAGGCATCTTCGGTGCTGACCAGTTCTCAATGGCCTTAATTTTGGATGGGTCCACGTGGATTCCCTCTTCGCTAACCACGTGTCCTAAGAATTCGACTCTTCAGATCCAAAATTCAGATTTAGAGAACTTCGCATAGAGCTTCTCCGTTCGTAAAGTTCCTAGAACTTGTCGCAGGTGATCGCCATGATCTTCCTTACTTTGAAAGTAGATCAGGATGTCATCAATGAAAACAATGATGAACTGATCCAGGTAAGGACGAGATACTCTATTCATCAAGTCCATGAATACTGCGGGCACATTGGTCAATCCGAATGGCATCACCACGAACTCGTAGTGTTCATAACGAGTTCGGAAGGCAGTCTTTGGAAGATCCTCCTCTAGCACTCGTAAATCGTAGTGTTCGCCCCTTGCAGTAGGTCAAATAAATCGTCTATGCGAGGCAGCGGGTAACAATTTTTGACCGTCAGTTTGTTGAGTTCTCTGAAGTCGATACACATCCGGAATGATCCGTCTTTCGTTTTAACGAACAAGACCAGTGCTCCCCAGGGTGAGAAGCTTGGTCTTATAAAGTCCTTGCTGAGCAGTTCGTTAAGTTGACCAGATAATTCCTGCATCTCAGCTGGTGTTAACCTGTAAGGAGATTTGGCTACTTGGGTAGCTCCTAAAACTAAGTCGATTCTGAACTAGACTTGTCGTTGCGGAGGTAATCCTGGCAGTTCTTCCGGAAAGATGTCGGGAAAGTCGTTCGCTACCGAAATGTTTTTAGTTCTTTTGTTTCTAGGCTCGTATCGACAATGTGAGCAAGGAATGCACGATATTCCTTTCGTAGATACTTTTGTGCTTGAATACTTGTGATGACACGAAGACTCGTACCAGGTTTTTCGCCATAGATAAGGAGAGTTTCGTTAGATGGAAGATTAAGGCGTACGGACTTTTCGTAACACATAATGTCGGCACGATGAAGACTCAACCAATCCATGTCGATGATGACTTCGAAGCTTTTAATCAAGACCATCATGAGGTCGATTGGAAATGAATGGCTATCTAGAGTGAGGGTACATCCTATGTATATGCTATTAGTGTTCTCAGTTCTCCCATTAGCCATTTCTATAGTGAATGGTTCTTTAAGTGCGTGTGGTTGTTGTTTAAGTAAGCGTGCAAATTTCTTATTCACGAAACTTCTTTCTGCCCCACTATCAAATAGTATGCATGCATAAGAGTTTTCTAGGAGAAACGTACCGGTCACCATCGTCGGGTCGACAACTTCTTCCGCATTGCCTATAGCTAGAACTCTTCCTGCTCCACCAGTATTTCTTGCCTTGGGGTAGTCCCTTTTATAGTGGCCCAAATCGCCACATCCATAGCAAGCTTGGCCCACGCCAGCGCCGGGAACTTGGGTGATCGGCCTTGCCGGAGATTTGCAGAAACGGACAGTGTGTCCTTTCTTGTTGCAGTTGGAGCACTGCATTTCCCGGCAGGGTCCGTTGTGGTGGAAGTTGCATTTATTGTAGTTTGGCAAACCCCCAGCGTACTGCTTCACCGGAGCAGCAGCGGCGGGTGTTATTGCGGCATGTACAGCCACAATCTGCTGCTTTTTGGCAGCTTTCTTTTTCTTCTTGTTATCCCAGAACTTCTTCTTGTTGTCAGCGGGTTTGGAGGGTTCTAAGATGGCTAGGGTTGTTGTTGACAATGGGGATTGGACTCCATGATCGATGAGTCCCTGTGCCAATCGCTTGGCATTGTCGAAGGTAATAGGGTGTGAAGATAGGACATTTCCCTGGTACGGAGGCACCAGCCCCCAGATGTACCTTTCGATTTTCTTTCCCTCAGTGGTGTCACAATCTGAAATTTTGTGTCTTGTAATAACTATACTTAAGTGAAATGTTGAATAAAAAAAAACGTGAAGAGCATGTCTGATACCTATTATTATGACATCAAAATCTTCAATCAAATACATTATACAAGCACTACAAACAGTCATCAAACAATTGGAAACCCTAGAAGTTCTTGTTTAGGTCCATTTTGGACTAGGACTTCCTTATTGGGCCCAAATGGACCAATAAGCTTCCAATATGACTATCATGGGCTTAGAACCCTTAATTGGGCTCTAATTGGACCCACATTTATTTATTTCAATATTTTGGGCCATATTGGGCCTAGAATGAAATAAATTATAAGCTTTGATCCATGATTTAACCTAATCTAGCTTAATAAAGCCTAAAAATCACAATTTTATTTCAAAGGGCCAATAATCACCCAAACTAACTCTAATAATGGGCCTAGAGGCAAAAAGCCCAAATTTTCCTTTTTCCTTCCACATTCTCGGCCCAAGGCCCAAGTCCAAGAAGAAATGGAGAAGTGTTGACTATTTGCATGCCACCTCACTTATATCCAACATGTTTCCATGCATCTCTCATACTTCTAGGAGCATATCACTTCAAAGATCACTTCTTCTTCTCCTCTCTCTTGCTCTCGGCCATTTTCCAACACACACACACACAATTCACTCACTTTTCTCTCAAGGAAACTCCCTCATAACTCATCCATACTTCGAGTTCTAAGGAGAAATCAAGAGGATTTTTACATAAAAATCATCATCTAAGGTAAGATATCTCTTAGATCCTTAAACTAGCTACTTCATTTCATCCAAAAATCACCTCTTAATTCATTCAAACTCATGATCTCGCACCTAAGAAGCATTCAAGTTCGAAATCTTCCAAGTAAGGTTGCTAAGGCCGAAATTCTTCCATCCTTTCTTCAAAAACCGAATCAACACCCTAAGGTGAGCTTCATACTCCCAATTTTCTGTTTTATAAGTTTTATGGGGGGGGGGGGAATACAAGTGAAAGTGTAGATATATATGTATTTTGTATGCTTTGTATGATTTCTATGCTTATATGTGTGATTTTGTGTGTTTATGATGTTTATCTAGTCATAAACTCTTAAAAATCGAGATGTGTTGTATGTTAAATGATACTAGCATATACTAGATTATTACATACAAAGTATCCTAAGAAAAATTGCTAAATACCGCCATAACATCTTCTTTGGGCTAAAAACTCATTTTTTTGACATAAAATGCTAAAAAAATAAAGTTAAATGGCCCAAATTGACAAATTGCGAATTCTGATGGATGAGAAGTGTCAAAACAGTTTCAAAATAGTGTTTTCTGGAAATATGCACTTTTGGAGGTTTACAAATATGAATTTCAAGCTTAATGGGCTAAAAATGACAATTTTGGCCCAATAGGGCCCAATATGCGAAATTTTCTGTTTTGAAGTGCCAAAACTGTGTTTTTCTGTAAAACAGTGGACTATTAGTGTTCCAAGTCCTTTTCTAAGGTTTAAAATGCTTTTCAAATTTAAAAAGGATCAAAGTTGCAAAACTTTTCCAATTTGGGCCAAAAATGTAAAATCTGCAAAAAAGAGGGGTTATAACCGAGAAAACTGAATTTTCAGGGACTCAAACTGTTTTCAACTAAAAATATGCTGAAAATATCAATTTCAATGAGTTTTGGGGTTTAAAATGTCAAGAAAAATGGTTTAAGGACCAAACCGGTAATTTTTTTTATAAAGGGTTGAAAAAGTAAATTCACAACAAAAAGAGGGGCTGTAACAGAAAAGTTGAAATGTTAATTCAATACATCCGTTGTGATCAAACACTGACACTACGACTACTGACGTAATACAATACACAACAATACCAAAAATCGTTGTTAAACGAATTGATTCGGTCTCGAATCAATAACAACTTGAACTACTAACACGACGATAACTCGAATCATACAACTAACGTTTGGGAATTCAATACACACATGAGAGTGCACAGACGTCGACGCACCATCTTTGGGCCCCAAAGTGTAAAATCTTGTTTGTTGGGCCTAGCTAGCCCAATGACCTGATCTTAAGGCCCGAAGACTCCAACCTTACGAGTTGTTGGGTCTTACATGAACCAACACAGTGTAAAAGGACTTTCAATGGCTTTTTACTATTGGTCCCCAAGGGTCCTTTGGTACTGCTAGTAAAGTCGGTTATTCACATGCGAGTGGGCCAAGGGCCCTTCGTACTCATTTTATCCCCAACCGGCTAATAGAGTTAACGAGGTCTTCGTGCCCTCTTTCTCTTCGGATGTGGGACTACATGAAGTCAGGGCGGTTGGATAACGTGATTAGTACGGATGACGCCTACGGGAATTGTTAGTAAAGTTATAAACTGGTCGTTTGAGTACCGCGTGTTTATAGCAATTAATCATGCGCAAAAATAATCCGACGTCGCCTGGAATTAATGACTTCACACGCTGCAATGGTTTTATTTTCAACTACATGGAATTCAAAGTGTTAGGAAAACATCGGGTTTTCCTAGGGATTTTCAATACATACAATTTCGAAATGTACACAAGTTTTATGAACAATTGTTTTTACAACTATAGAAACAAACAAGCATACTTATGGATCTTCACAAACTTTTTCAGAAACTCTTTCCAGAAAATATCGGATTTTCTGGTGGTTTTCAAACAATACAAAACGTTGATTTTCAAATACCGCTTATGAACTCACCAACATTCCATATGTTGACGTTTTTCAAAATACTTGTATTCTCAGGTAACAAGTAAGCCGAAGAAAATTTGTATTCAGTGACGGATTGCAGTTTGTTATCTACGATCAAACAATTTATTTTGGGAATGTAATACTAAACAATGTACTCAGTGTAAACTTTATCGGCTGTACTATATTAATGCATGGTGATGAACAATGTTATGTTTCATATATATTCAATGTTATGATATTCAATTAAGTCACGACAGCCCTCGGACGTTTCCGCCGTCTGGTTCGGGGGTGTGACAAGTGGGAACCATGTTGGGACAGAGGGCCACTAGTTCACTGAATCTGGCGGTATACGCGACTATGTTGGAGCCCCTCATGGTTAGGCTCCACAACTCCTGTTCCAACTTCTGAATCTCGCCCCTCGGGCAGTACTCCTCAACCGTGAGGTCTTTCATAGTTTCCAGCCCATGTCGTTTGCTACAACAAGTGTGAGTGACTTGACATGGCTGTTCCACCACGTCAGGGCTTTCTCCTCAAAGGTTTAAGTGGCAAACTTGACCTTAATCATGGCAGGGCAGGAGCAAATCTCGAAGACTGACCCTGTCTTCTCGAACCATTGCGAGAGGGCAATGACTCCGCCAGTCCCTTTGAAGGGTTTTGGCTTACAGTTAATGAAGTCCTTATAGGAGCACTCTCTTGAGCACACAAGGACTTCACCTTGAGTAGAGTTAACAGGGGTTCTACCTCTTCTTGCATCAATGGAGTGATATTGAGCCATGGCAGTAGCCACAGCCGCAGCCATTGCAACATTCAAAGCTGTCGCATCGAATTGTGGAGGAGGTGGTGGTATCGGAGTTTGAGTATTCGGAGGGTTACGCCTTGTTGATCTGCGAGGAGGCATCCTTCAACTATAAGTTTAATGGAAAGATGTACACGGTGGTTAGAATCAATTGTGAGCAAAAAGAGAGTGTTCCATGGGCTAAATCGCCATAGTACAACAGTTGAATGAGTGTATGTTTTGAAATAGCAGTAGTAGAAGAGTAGGAAAAACACAAGAGTACAGATTTTTCCAACAAATTAGATAACTATCAATATTACTGGTATTATTGATGTAACGAGTTTAGGAAAAATGACCTAGCAGTAGGTCTTACATCACACCATATGAGGGAAAATGTTGACAGTTCTTAGATTCCTAGTTAAAGTACTTGGAAAGTAGGAATATTTTAAAGACAAAAGCTTCATAGGGCATAGTTAAGAAATTCTATTCCTTGAAACAAAAGAAAAAGATGTGCTAGACATCTTCTAACGGCGATGGGAATTCCTCGGGCGAACCCTTAGGTCTGCTAGTTAACGAACCACCTCTTGAAGGTGTCGCTCATGAGCCCTCTGGCAAACTCGAAGTTCTGTGACTTTGGCTCGGGAGGCAGCTAGCTATTGCTGTAGAGTCTCATTGGTTCTCCTGGTCCTTTCCATATCTTCTACAAGACGACGGATGCGGACCGTGTTGAAACCAGAGTTGGCATCAATTTCAATGATTCGGCCGATGGCTGCTCGACCTTGCTCGACATTCCGAGCAATCCTACAGTCCATGATAGATAGGACTCGGTCAGCTGAGCCACCCTTGTTTATGTTGTAAAAGCTTTGGTCCCCGTTGTAGGGTAAATGTTGACCCTGTTCATTGCTCTAGCGATTCAAGTTTGTTGCCCACAAGGATGTGGGACCTTGAAACGCGGGTCGGGGGTTGGGGTTTGGGGCTTGACCTACTTTGTAACTCCCAAATTTTCAAATAATTTTTCATGTTTTAAAAAAACGGACTTTCATTAATAATTGTTATAAAAATATCATTGTATCACATAATCAGTTCATAACATCACATCCCAGATCATAAAATGTAAAAGCTCCTCATGTGTGTACTGATCAAGCCGACGCCTTCCCGCGATCCTCACTGGTACATGAAACACATAACACAACACTGTAAGCATAAATGTTTAGTGAGTTCCCCAAAATACCACACACAACACATATTAGCCACTCGAGGCTATAACTTTGTTTGACACTCTGGTCAATATGCCTCAGTGGGACCCTCCAGTCCCATAACTCTTTGGGCCCTCTGGCCCCAACTCTATGGACCTTCCGGTCCTCACTCTGAAAACTCTGTAACATACATAGCATAAATCACATAGAAATCACATCATGCAAAATCATACAAAATACTCTGTCACATAACTCTAATAACCACTATAGGTAAAGTATAGTGAGAAGACTCACCTCGGGTCTAGCCTCCGCCTAATCATATGAAATAAACACTCTAAATCAATACATCTCTCAAGGCTAGAGTATTCCTTCTCTTAGTACTCTCAGAAGGGTAAAAGACCATTTTACCCCTCTCATGGCTCAAAGACCCTAAAGTTGACCAAACCCTAAAAGTCAACAAAAGTCAACTCTCCGAGTTACGCTGTGTGTATGTGACAACCCGAAATTTCCATTCTGAACAAACCATATCAAGCCAATAGAAATTAGAACAACTACAGTGAAATTCCAGACTTCGGGTATAAGTTTGGCAGTTTTTTCGGATTTACACATAAGGAGATATCAGGAGAGTGGATGCACTAGGGTTTTGTGCAACACTGTTATTCCAATACTCTAGGATATTAGAGTTCATTCCGGGAATAAAAATATTTTCTGCCAAAAATCCCAGGACTATATATAGAAATCTGAACCAAAATAATTAATTAGTTACATTTCCAATTAGAGAAAAGCCAAAATTCTCTCTCACGGATCTTCGGGTTTTTATCCCAAATTGTGAGTACTTCGATCTAGTTATATTATATAGCTTAGATTGTGTTTAGAAACATCAAAATCGAATCAAAACCCCAAGCTTTGGGAGTTTACCGCCCAAGAACACTTGGGGAGTAAACTCCATTTTAAGGGCCAAAAGTGTCCCAATGTCCCTCAAAGCCTTGGAACTCAAACTAGAAGCCACCATTTCATGTTTAGGACACAAAATCAATTAGAAAAAAAGGGTGAAAGTGAGTTCACGTCCAAGGATGTTCTTGGGCCGTGAACTCCATTTTTATGTGCCAATGTGCCCTAAAAACCCTCCTTAAGCTAAGAGACTAATTTGGGCATGTACCTAAATGAGTTTAGGACTAGCTAACACACTTAGAACACCAAGAGTAAGGTGTTCACGGCCCAAAAGGTTCTAGGGCCGTGAACTCCATTAAATGGTGCCAAATGGTGCCATAAACTCTCATAAAGCCAAGCACAAAAGCCTAGTTTTATTCCTAGTGAAATTAAGGACTTGAAAACATAAGACTACCCACTTCCATATGAGTTTACGACAGTAAACTCAAAAGGAAATGGCCTTAGGGCCGAAAACTCCTAAAAGGAGTGTCTTAATGCCCTACACTAGTCCTAGGATTTAACCACCAAGTAGATCTTCTTCTAGAAATCAAGAAATACTTCAAAACAAATAATGTCATTATGTTTGAGAGCTTATGGCCGTAAACTCAGGGGTTTACGACCGTAAACTCCTTGTGTATATTTTATTGAAGAGTAAACACTTATATAAGGTCCTTTGGAACTTTAAACCCCTTTAGCCTTGTTCTACAACAACTTAGATGCAACCCTTAGGACTTATAACACTTATACAAAGTGTTTACATGTCCTAGAGTGTCCCAACTTAATTTTTTTATTTATTATTTGGCTAATTAGTTATATATATGTTCATTATATGATAACTAGGCTTGTGCGTGTGTACAAGTCTCCGTTTGCCACCTAAAACAGTATCCGACACTTCAATCCAATCCACTCACCACAAGTGAGTTCATACCCCTTAATCAATGTTTTAACTATTTTTAAATGTTTTATGGGGGGGGGGGGATACAAGTAGAATATGCTACTTATTATATCAATCACATGTGATTAATAAGCAACATTTAAATGATTTAATACTCATTAACCGTTTTACCAAACAGTTTCCTTCAAATGATTTTCATAAACACTTTATATGTTTAAAACTCTTTATTACACTGTACATTTTACTCTGTATATTACATTTCAAACTAATTTACGATTGTGTTTCAAACAAATGTTTCTTTATACTAAACCGTTTTATCAAACCCATGCCTTCAAGGTCACTTATTCGAAGGCCTATCTTGTTTCGATTACATATAACCGGTATGCACTTCACAAATAGAGATGTAACTGATGAATATTTTCTAAATAATTATCTAGATAGTTCGTCTAACAATTATTTTCCTACCCCAATTCTCGCATAGATAACATGGCTGGACTCCATCCCCACGGCAACTCGTACCTCCCGAATGAGGTCATTGCTGGTTGGTTTGGAGAAGAACCAGAGAATGATTATCCTATCCCTTTGAATGCTCACCATGATGAAAACCTTTTGAACGATGCTAACTCCGAACCCGAGGTTGAGAACCTACCACATGCAGCTCCCGTTCCAATTCGTAACCCTTGTCCAGCTTTTCATGGCCCGACGCCTGAGTGGGTGGAATGCTTGGAAGCATGGAGCCAAGGACAAGATCAGCCCATGCTATTTAATGGTGACCGAAGCTTCTACGACTTGAGCAATGGGGGCTCAGCAGACAGAGTCTTGCCAATCTTGGTCCGCAGAGTGGCCCGAAATGAGATTCAAGGCAGGACAGCCCTACATCAGATTACCGAAGTTGTCGCCAATGCGAGAATGCATACCCTCCGCACCATTCGTCTAGAAGATACTCGCGAGAGATCAGAGAGAAACCATGAAACCCTGCTTCAAGCACTAGCTGAATCTCGAGCCGAAGTTATAGAGCTCCGAGCATGCCAAAGGGTGTACGAAAGACAACTACTTGATGTAGAACGTCAACTGGCTGAACTGAGAGTTCACCTGAGGGATGACCGTCGCCAGTAGTAGATTCTTTACCTTACTTTCCTTGTTAGAAAGTAATCGTTTTCTGTCTTTTCCCGATGAGGCATTTTCTATGAAATTATCTTGTACTGTAAGTAATTTAGGTTAGGTCCTTATGCTGTCAAGAATTATCTTCTCTGGATATGATGTAAGACCTTTATAAGGTGATTTTCCCGAATCTTTACGTGGTGAATGTCAAAGATATTGACAGTCGGCTAACTTCTGTGTCATTCTTCGTTCAAGTACTCGTATCATACTTTCATTGGAGTCTATCTGAAACATGCTTTAGTCAAGTCATTGGATTATAGTAATTTAGCTCCGGAGACATTTCCAAGTCTCCCTTAGTGGTTGGATCCTGTTATTCACCAACCCACGATACCTCGGCTTGAACGACAAACGTCTTGAGACCATTCTACAAACTCACTTCCATTATGTACTAGGACTGCATCATAGGGATGTAGGTCAAACCTTCGCAATCATACCTCCGATCCGTACTAGGACTGCATCAGAGGGATGTAGTTCAACCTTTCGAGAGCATACTCTTACTCTTTTCTTGAGCAATCGAAGTACATCTAGGGTCAACATGAATTGCTCACAAAATCCTTATCATTCGTGCTAACAGAATCATGTCGTCCTCAAGAAACAATCAGCTTCATACGTACATCTCTTTCTTCTAGATCGCTTTTCCAGCGAAGCCGTCATATCAGAACAGCGAAGTACTCATGCATTGAGTACCTCATAGTTCTTTTCTTTTCCGAAGAAACCCCCGAAGTACCACTTGTGCAGTACGTCAAGTTCAATCCAAGGATTCATACGATTGATCTATCACTGAGGAATGTATACATGAGAGTGATATATAATCAAGGTTCTATAGGTTTAGAATTGATGATTCCACTTTAACTTCTTTTTCCCCGATGGGATGTGAGCTTAAAGAAGAATCAATTATTCGACTACCTTTTCAATCTTAATTATATACGACTCGTATACACGAGATTGTGATTATGAAACCATGTATGAATTCTAATATGAACTTCAGGACGTAGAACTGCCTAAGTATACGAGTAATCGCATCGTCATGTGAACCAACTTAGAACCCAGTATGACTCCCGTAAACGGATCGCCCTACAGTCTAAACACTCTGGAGATACAAGAACAGTACAGACAACTTAACGAACTACACAAAAATAGAATAAGAAGACGAGGCTTCTCACCCTGGAGAACCCTGGTCATATTCTACCAGAGATCGACGGATTGCATGGTATGTACCTCGGATATCGAGGTCTCCGTCAAGATTTTTCATTAGAAATCGTTATCTCTGCCTCGCATAGATGAAATGGTTGAGCAAACGCAAGGAAAGAATTACTTTCAGAAATGGATATGAGATCCGAATATCACCAGTTCGAGTGTTAGAGAAGGATGTCCGGAAGACTATCTTCCGAACTCGATGCGGACACTTCGAGTCCGTAGTGATACCCTTCGGATACGACCAATACGCCCATAGCTTTCATGAGCTAAATGAGTAGAGTACGTCTTTCTTACTTGGATCAGTTCGTCATTTCTCCACGTAATGACTTACTTATCTAACCTCGTGGTAAGAAGGAACCTCTGGAAACATCACCCTCGGAGATACTTTTCACAAAGTTCTCTGAACTCGAGTTTTGGAATTGAAGAGTCAAAATTTCCTAAGACAGACTATTAGTGATGTGGAAATTCTTGAGTACTCTTTCAATTTGTCAAAACTGTTGAGAATTTGTTGACACCAGAGACGCCGACATACATTCGCCAAATTCTAGGTTTTACAGACCTACTATCATAGTTCTTCCATAACTCCTCGTAAATTACAGAAACCCTTTCGACCTTGACCCAACAAGGAGTGGCCCTTGACTGGGAAGTTAAACAAGAAAAGCAAACTCTGGAGATTCCAAGTGAGAAACCAAATTCTTTAGGAAGTCTCACTCTGGGAACGGCTTAATACGCTTCGTAAAGCGTTGAAAGCTAAATCCAAGATAGATAGGACCTCCGAGATTCTTACCAGAATCGGTCCCGTACCTCGCACACACTAGACCTACTTCGCGAACTCAGTAACGTACATTCTACTCTTTGCGTCTCGATCGTGAAACCATACCTTTCTATTAGGACTCTTGTAAGTCCACTCGTCGAGTTCCTCGCCTTCGTATTAGAACCGTAGTGACCCTCAACCGAGTGGTCAAGCGGATGAAGCAACGCTTTCGCCCATTAGTGAAAGTTTGTTGGAATACCAAACAAGGACCCGATTTCACTGAGGAGCACGAGAACCAATCGATTAGGAAGTTTCCTCCTCACGACTCGATCATTCGTACCTACTTCCTTGCCTAAATTCTAATTTCGGGACGAAATTCCCTTCAACAGGGGGATGATGTGACAACCCGAAATTTCCATTCTGAACAAACCATATCAAGCCAATCGAAGTTAGAACAGCTACAGTGAAATTCCAGACTTCGGGTATAAGTTTGGCAGTTTTTCAGGATTTACACTTAAGGAGACATTAGGAGAGTGGATGCACTAGGGTTTTGTGCAACACTGTTATTCCAATACTCTAGGATATTAGAGTTCATTCCGGGAATAAAAATATTTTCTGCCAAAAATCCCAGGACTATATATAGAAATCTGAACCAAAATAATTCATTAGTTACATTTCCAATTAGAGAAAAGCCAAAATTCTCTCTCACGGACCTTCGGGTTTTTATCCCAAATTGTGAGTACTTCGATCAAGTTATATTATATAGCTTAGATTGTGTTTAGAAACATCAAAATCGAATCAAAACCCCAAGATTTGGGAGTTTACCGCCCAAGAACACTTGGGGAGTAAACTCCATTTTAAGCGCCAAAAGTGTCCCAATGTCCCTCAAAGCCTTGGAACTCAAACTAGAAGCCACCATTTCATGTTTCAGACACAAAATCAATTAGAAACAAAGGGTGAAAGTGAGTTCACGGCCAAGGAAGTTCTTGGGCCGTGAACTCCATTTTTATGTGCCAAAGTGCCCTAAAAACCCTCCTTAAGCTAAGAGACTAATTTGGGCATGTACCTAAATGAGTTTAGGACTAGCTAACACACTTAGAACACCAAGAGTAAGGTGTTCACGGCCCAAAAACTCTCATAAAGCCAAGTACAAAAGCCTAGTTTTATTCCTAGTGAAATTAAGGACTTGAAAACATAAAAATACCCACTTCCATATGAGTTTATGGTAGTAAACTCAAAAGGAAATGGCCTTAGGGCCGAAAACTCGTAAAAGGAGTGTCTTAATGCCCTACACTAGTCCTAGGATTTAACCACCAAGTAGAACTTTTTCTAGAAATCAGGAAACACTTTAAAACAAATAATGTCATTATGTTTGAGAGCTTACGGCCATAAACTCAAGGGTTTACGACCATAAACTCCTTGTGTGGAGTTTATTTAAGAGTAAACACTTATATAAGGTCCTTTGGAACTTTAAACCCCTTTAGCCTTGTCCCACAACAACATAGATGCAACCCTTAGGACTTATAACACTTATACAAAGTGTTTACATGTCCTAGAGTGTCCCAACTTAATTTGTTTAGTTATTATTTGGCTAAATAGTTATATATATGTTCATTATATGATAACTAGGCTCGTGCGTGTGTACAAGTCTCTGTTTGCCACCTAAAACAGTATCCGACACTTCAATCCAATCCACTCACCACAAGTGAGTTCATACCCCTTAATCAATGTTTTAATTATTTTTAAATGTTTTATGGGGGGGATACAAGTAGAATCATGCTACTTATTATATCAATCACATGTGATTAATAAGCAACATTTAAATGATTTAATACTCATTAGCCGTTTTACCAAACAGTTTCCTGCAAATGATTTTCATAAACACTTTATATGTTTAAAACTCCTTATTACACTGTACATTTTACTCTGTATATTACATTTCAAACTAATTTACAATTGTGTTTCAAACAAATGTTTCTTTATACTAAACCGTTTTATCAAACCCATGCCTTCAAAACCCTTTTATAGATCGACATCAAGTCGATCTTCTCTTAGAAAATATTTATGTTCAAAGGTTTTTCAAAACTTATTTTATGCTTTTATATTATAAATTGCATGCCTCTATATGTATGGTTATATAAGAAATGTTTAAAAGACTTAGGAAGGCTATCCACCCTATTTCCTTTTCGCGCTTGAGATGTGGTCTGGTGGGATATCGAGTACCGTCTGAAGGTCGTTTAAATATTAGTTATATATCATGTGTACTTGTATAGTCATAAAAGGTCTTTCCAGTTCATCCAATGCCCTTGGATAGCAAGGGTATATATCCATGTTCATACGAACCAGTTATATTACTAGTAAGCTACCATATGGGTAGTTTAGGAAGATATTAGAATTATTAGTAGAACGCGATATCACACAATGAGTTAGTTCATTCACGAGTCAATACTTGATAGATAGAAAGAACATACATTACAGCTAGAACATTCCAGTACATTACTATACAATTACATAATTACGTTTACATAGAGATTTTATTATAAGCATGCCTATATTTGTATAGTTATATAAGTAATGTTTAAAAGACTTAGGAAGGCTATCCACCCTATTTCCTTTTCGCGCTTGAGATGTGGTCTGGTGGGATATCGGGTAGCGTCCGAAGGTCTTTTAAATATTAGTTATATATCATGTATACATATATGGACATAATAGTTCCTTTCAGTCAGTTCAGTGCCGTTGGGTAGCAAAGGCATACGTTCATATACTTTTACATGATTACGCTTACATAAGTACATATACATGAATACGTTAACAAAATTGTGATCCACTGTATCGGAGCATGCCTTAAATGTCATGGCCCGAGTTGTAGCCAGAGTCTCTTGGAGGGAGAGCGTGAGTTTGCGTATAGATCTATACGGGATTGACTATCCTACACCTTGTTGCTAGCTACAGCCGGACCTGCAGGTCTGTGGGTGCCAAACGTCATTTCTTTTTACGACCATATATATGTCGTTGTTACCAGTCAACACATGACCGACTGTGGAAAATTTGAATAAAATGTAAAACTGAACATAATATTTTGGAAGTCAAAACATGCAAAAGAAATTATAGTAAACGATTGACAAGAGATAGCAACACTTTACTTATAAATAAACACAACTTTTATTCATCATCAAATGTCAATTACACTTTACAAATTTCAAAATTATCTAACTACTAAAACTAATATCATCCTTCAGCCCTATGCTCCGAGCATGCTGGAGATGCTTAACCCTACTCAGTCCCTTCGTGAGGGGATCTGCTGGGTTCTCATCCAATGATACCCTCTTTGCCACGAGGATTCCTTCTTCTATGCGATGTCTGATAAAGTGATATTTTCTGTTGATGTGTCTGGATCTCCCGTGATCTCTTGGTTCCTTGGCTAAGGCAACAACACTTTCACTATCATAGAAAATTTCCATAGGCTCTTTTATAGCTGGTACTACTCCAAGGTCTCGTATGAAGTTCTTCAGCCAAATAGCCTCCTTTGTTGCCTCGCTTGCTGCTATATACTATGATTCACAAGTAGAATCATCCACTGTCTCCTGCTTGGAACTCTTCCAAGTGATTGCTCCTCCGTTTAGGGTGAAGACCCAGCCCGACTGAGAGCGGAAGTTATCCCTATCAGTCTGGAAGCCAACATCACAATACCGTACAACTCTCAAGTCATCACTCCCACCAAGGGTAAGGACCCAGTCCTTAGTCCTCCGTAGGTACTTGAGGATATTCTTTACCGTAGTCCAGTGAGCCTTGCCAGGGTTCCCCTGATACCTTCTAACTATGCTTAAGGGAAAGGATACATCAGGTCGAGTACAAGTTATAGCATACATGATCTAGCCTACTGCCGAAGCATAAGGTACTCGACTCATTTATGCTATCTCAGCCTCAGTACTAGGGCTTTGTGTCTTACTCATTCCGGCGTTACTCTGGATAGGTAACTCTCCTTTCTTGGAGTTCTGCATGCTGAATCTCTTCAACACCTTGTCCAAGTAGGTACTTTGACTAAGTCCAATTAGTCTCTTACTCCGGTCTCTCAAGATCCTTATCCTTAGAATATAAGCAGCTTTTCCTAGGTCCTTCATAGAGAAACACTTCCCAAGCCAGGACTTAACTTCCTGCAGAGTTGGGATGTCATTTCCTATGAGTAGTATGTCATCCACATACAATACCAAAAAGCTAACTATACTCCCACTAGCCTTGACATAAACACAAGATTCATATTCACTCCTACAAAAGCCAAATTCCTTGACCTTTTCATCAAAGCAAAGATTCCATCTGCGAGGTGCTTGCTTTAATCCATAAATGGATTTCTCAAGCTTTCACACTCTATTAGGGTACTCGTTGCTGACAAAAACTTTTGGCTGACTCATGTAAACATATTCAGTCAACTTTCCATTAAGGAAAGCGATGTTGACATCCATTTGCCAAATTTCGTAGTCATGAAATGCAGCTATGGCTAACATAACCCTAATAGACTTAATATTGGCTACTAGATAAAAGGTCTCATCATAATCCACTCTAGGAATTTGAGAGAAACCCTTTGCAACCAGTTGATCCTAATAAGTGTGTACATTACCATCCATGTCGGTCTTCTTCTTGAAAATCCATTTGCACCCTACAGTCTTACGACCTGGTACATTCTCAACCAAGTTCAAAACTTGATTGTCATACATGGATTGTATCTCGCTATCCATAGCCTCTTTCCATTTCGCAGACTCGGGGCCTGCCATGGCTTCCGCGTAACTGTTAGGTTCATCCAGACCTACAAGTGTCTCATCACTAATAAGTGTCTCACCTTCCGCAGTAATATGAAAACCATAGTAGTGCTCAGGTGCATTCCTAACTCTCGTGGAACGCCTCAGAGGTACATACTCGTCAATTGGCTCAACAGGAGTTTCCTCCTCAAGTTGAGGGCTAGGGTTTGAAGTTCCTTCACCACTTGACTCTTGAAGTTCTTCAAGGTCAATTTGCCTGCCACTGTCTCCTTGGCTTATGAATTCTCTCTCATGAAAGACTCCTCTTCTTGCTACAAAGACCACATTATCACTAGGTCTGTAGAAGAGGTAACCAAAGGATCTTTGTGGGTAGCCGATGAAAATACACCTCTAACTTTGGGGTTCAAGCTTATCATGAGTCTCACGTCTCACGAAAGCTTCACAACCCCAAATCTTGATGTGGTCTAGTTTGGGTACTTTACCAGTCCACATCTCGTGAGGAGTTTTGGCAACTTTCTTTGTAGGGACTAGGTTAAGGATATGGGCGGCAGTCTCTAAGGCATACCCCCAAAATGAGATTGGTAGCGAAGCTCGACTCATCATGGAACGAACCATATCCAACAAGGTTTGATTACGCCTCTCAGCTACACCATTCAACTGTGGTGTCCTGGGAGGTGTCAATTGTGAGACAATCCCACATTCCCTAAGATAGTCGAGGAACTCTGAACTAAGATACTCACCACCTTGATCGGATCGAAACATCTTAATGTTTCTTCCCAATTGATTCTCGACTTCCTGTTTAAATTCCTTAAACCTTTCGAAAGTCTCTGACTTATGCTTGATTAAGTAGACATATCCATATCTACTGTAATCATCAGTAAAAGTCAAATAATAACGATTAGCATCCCTTGTGGCATGTTTGAATGGTCCACACACATCTGTGTGTACAAGGTCCAACAAACCTTCACCCCTCTCACAAGAACCTGTGAAGGGTGACTTTGTCATTTTTCCAAGTAAGCATGATTCGCAACTATCATCTGACTTTAGGTCAAATGACTCCAAGACTCCAACCTTTTGGAGTTGGCCTATGCGTTTCTTGCTTATATGTCCAAGACGACAATGCCATAATGATGCTTTATCCAAGTTATTATTAGTATTAATAGAATCAATACACATCACATTATTCCTAAGTTATCTACAACAGACACAACTTCATACACACCATCACAAGTTAATGCTTTAAAATAAAGAACGTTATTAAAGAAAGCATCAACAGAACCAACTTCATTATTAAATGAAAAGGTAAAACCTTGTTTATACAATGCATGAAAGGAAATAATATTTCTTGCCATTTCTGGCGAGTAACAACATTTATTCAAATCTAAATTAAACCCACTACTTAGCGATAAAGTATAAACTCCAATCTTGGTGACAGGTGTAACTTTCCTATTTCCCATGATTAAGTTTATTCTTCGTTGCTCCACATTCTCACTTCTTCTTAGTCCCTGCAATTCACAACAAATATGAATACCACATCCGATATCAAGGACCCATGAGTTAGAATGGGGTGAGTTATTAGATAAGATAGTGTAAATACCTGCATGGTTGGGTTTGACTTTCCCATCCTTTACATCTTGCTGGTACTTTGGGCAGTTCCGCTTCCAATGTGCTTTTTCATGACAATAGAAGCATTCAGCCTCTTTTGGGTCAGACGAAGGAGTGATGAAACCTTTCTTGGTTCCAGAAGAGGAGCCTTCAAGGGTCTTTGCCTTGGTACCCTTCGAGGGGCTCTTCCTCTTCTTACCCTTCCCTTTCCCGATTGCCAAGACAGGGGCGAAGTTGGTAGGAGTAGAAGTAACAATCGCCTTACCCTTAAGACCACTTTCCACAGTCTTTAAGAGTCCTTGAAGTTTGCTGAGTGTGACCTCTTCCTTGTTCATGTGGTATGTCATGCGGAATTGATCATAACATGAAGGTAAGGAATGCAAAATGATATCTATTGCAAGATCCTCGGGGAAGTTCACATTAAGCTTCAGCAAACGGTCTACAAATCTTTGCATTTTCTGCATGTGGCCCGTGATGGGTTCACCATCCTTCATGCGCGTTGTTATCATGGAGGAGATGATTTCATACCTCTCTTGACGAGCACTTTGATGGTATCTTTCCATCAAGTCTTGGTGCATCTCAAAGGGGTAGAAATCTTCATAGGATTTTTGGAGATCCGCGGTCATAGTGGCCATCTCTTGAGGAGTAGCAACTGTCTCATCAATCTCCTTAAGCTCCTTATCGAGGAAAAATTCCTTGTCCTCGTAACGAGTAATCATTATGATGTTTCTGATCCATTCATTAAAGTTGGATCCATCAAAAGTGACTTCCCACACAAGTTCATAAGAGAAAATGAGCCACTAGGATTAGAGCCATAAGCAGCGTTGTTTGCAGACATCTGGAAAGAGAAGAAAGAATGGATTAGTTTAGATATAGAGATAGTCCTTAATAAAACACCAAAATGTAATATTAAGGCTAGGACCCAATCACAATATATTATACTTAGAAGAGGTATGCCGTAATCTAAGTAATAACATATTTGAAAGGTAGGTGAATGACGATTCACTAATTTCCACCAAAGACGAAATATTAAAAATATTTAATTTGGTTCTTAGAAAATCCTATATTCTATTGAGATTCAATGAACTTTTCAAAGGCATGTTTCAATCTCGAGTGTGCCCTCCAAGTTTTGTGACTGGGATGCCGAGGATCACAAAACGAGGTGTGAAGTAACCTTGCAAATCACTTGGTACCCTTAATGTTTACCCCTCAATCGATGTGCCGGTTAACCACACACGCTCCACCGATACTATGATAAACATTAAGTCACCCTTTACCTACCTTGTTAAGATCAAGTTAGTGTGCCGGTTAACCACGCACGCTCCACTAACAACTTAGACAAAGTGTAAAGTGTAATTTCATGGATTAGCACCTTATTCACATTTTCCTAAAGTATATAAGATTGGGAATTTAAAAAAACATTTAGTTACTTTATAATTATCATTATACTTCTAATGAGAATTTAGAAGTCCTTGTCCTACCCATTTGGCTAACGACCCTCCACCAGTCAAGCAAGCGGTGGGTGAGAGTGGACACCCATTAAGTTGCCATTTTATAGGCAACAACCTTATACCCACCTTATAGACTAGCTTCATGAATGAGGCGTACTAGCGGTAAGACGACTTTGATCTTATACATATTTATATTATTATTAACTTATAATATGATAAAGTATAAGGGTTGAATTTTAACTTTTAAAATTCTAAGGGTTGGAACTAAAGTTTTAATCAAGACTTTACTTGTTCCAAAACTTGTGGGCAAGTTTTGTAAACTTTCAAAACTTTTCATTTCTTGTAACTTATGAGTTAATTAGAGTATTAAAAATGAAGACTCTTCATTTTTATAACCCATGTGTTCTTTTAATGGTTTTTAAACAAAGTGACTTTTGGTTTTCCATAACTTGAGGACAAGTTATGGACTCCATTAAAACACATAATAATCATGAATGAATCTACCACATAGGTTACAAATAATTCCTATGCTCATCTAAACATCATAAGATCAAGAACATGAATATGAACACTTACATGAATCAAAAATTACACTTAGAAACTTGTAATTTTGATAACTTGTTGTTGTAAATGGATTAGCATGAACATTACACCCACTAAAATAAGTTTTCAAGTACCAAAATAGTTTAGGGTAATGTTCCTAGTCTATTTCCAGCAACTAAAGTCGAAAAACTGCATTCTGAGCCTCCTACTCACCGAGTGCATGAACCTACTCGGCGAGTAGGTTGAAGATTCACATGAACTCGGCGAGTACCCCCATGGACTCGGTGAGTTCATCAGGCAGATTGCACAAAATCGACTTTTTCCAACTATTTAGTACAAATAGCAAACAAACAAACCTAGGCTTTGATACCACTGATGGTTTTTGAGCATTCTAACACATCCTAAGTGTACATGCAACGCTAATAACCTTGGATCTATGTTTGTCTAATAATCATGCAAAGTTGTTTTTCCAAGGTTATGAACCTATCTAGCATACATGGGGAACAATTTTTCTTTGTATAAAAGATAAAACTACATACCTTGTTGATGAAAGTGTTCCTTGAAACCTTGTGAGCCTAGCACCTCAAGTGTGATGCCTCAAATGCTTCACAGAACACCAAATGCAAGGTATAAACTTGAGAGAATACTCTAACACACTCAAAATCGGCCAAGCCCTCTTGTTTCACTAGTGTAGCCGATTTTGGGGAGAGACATGGTCCTTATATAGTGTGTTGCATTAGGTAAAACCCTAATGTAACATTACTCTTCATTTCTCAATCCATGTGTTAACTCCATGGAGCATCCATGGAGCATCCTATGGGTGGAACCCAACTTGATAATCCATGGAGCCTTTTAGCCCACTATATAAGATATGGAAGATTTACATAATCTACCCATATATTTAACTAGTTATCTTTTTGATCACTTAATTAATTCTTGATCAAAACTAATTATATAATATTATTAATATATTAGAACTTATAATATATTGATAAACCATATGTGTTATTTCTCTCATTTAGTTTATCCAATTGCATGGTGCCATGAAGCTCCAAATGGACCATGCCGGGTCGGGTCAAGTACATACCAGAAATAGTTATGGAGTTAGACACCTTATCTAACTGTAAGCGGTACTGAAATGTACCCTAGTACCCAACTCCTCATGGAACTTCTTCCAGAACCTGGAAGTGAAACGCACATCTCGATCTGACACAATCGAGATCGGTACACCATGCCGCGATACCACGTCCCTCACATACACCTCTGCCAGCCTCTCTGCGGAAGAGCTCTCACTAACAGCAAGAAAATGATCGCTCTTTGTCAGCCGGTCGACGATCACCCAAATTGCATCGACGCCTCTCGTAGTCCTCGGCAATTTGGTGATAAAATCCATGGATCTGTTCCCACTTGCACTGGGGAATATCAAGTGGCTGCAACTTACCATGTGGACACTGGTGCTCGGCCTTAACCCTGCGACAGGTCAAGCACCTCTCTACAAACCACGCCACATCCCTCTTCATACAGGGCCACCAATAATCTATTTTCAGGTCTAAATACATCTTAGTGGCTTGATTGGAGAACATTCCATCATCACATTCTCTTGCCATCTAGTGAGTACTACGGCTCCCCGCAGTATCACAACACCCTCTGACTAGTGAGTACTATGGCTCCCCGCAGCATCACAACACCCTCTGACTAGTGAGTACCACGGCTCCCCGCAGTATCACACAACCTCTGACTAGTGAGTACTATGGCTCCCCGCAGCATCACAACACCCTCTGACTAGTGAGTACTACGGCTCCCCGTAGTATCACACACCCTCTGACTAGTGAGTACTACGGCTTCCCGCAGTATCACAACACCCTCTGACTAGTGAGTACTACGGCTTCCCGCAGTATCACAACACCCTCTGACTCCACTAGCTCATGCTTCGCAGGCTATCATAGGCAGCTACCCATACTCGACTCGAATATGCATCACAAACTCTGGAGGCAATCGACATATCAAAATGCCTACCCTTGCGAAGATCCACTCTCTTAAATAATCTCCCTGGATGCCCATACTCGAAGGGCTCCCACTAGATCCGTAGATACCTGATACACCACAAATCGTTTCAACTCAAGATTCACGAGTAACTCCGAAATAAAGATATCATACCCGGATACCTCGGAATATCCCAACAGAACATCACAAGATCCTGCCACAACCACTGATTCCCTTACTCCCAACACCATACACACACAACAATACATTTCCTCTGAATCCCATAATAATTTCTGATATCACACGATGCGCAACTTCAGTGCATCCAAACACTCAATTGGAATACAAGGAAGGTGCTAACCCTTCAGAACACACTGATGATCCTCCGAAACCCTTTCCACTACTGCTCAAAATTCAAGCAAGAATACACATCCTAGCCCGGGAATTGGCTACTCGATAATCTGCTACCCATATTTTAACCCAGAAGTTCTCAACTGCCCATACCATCATTATGAGTCTTCCACTTGAAACGACTCTGACCACCACCAGATTCCTGACCATTGACCACCCGCCGTGGAGACACCCATCCTTCTCTCAGGCATACATCACATGCATTATCTCGCCCTACACCTTTCGTTGACCACCAATGACCCTGATCTCATAAATTCAAGCCGCAGGTTTTGCATCCAACCCTAACCGCTCTTGCACAAATCTCTGGTCCTCTCAATAAACCACCCGGTTCTCCCCCACTTAGGGTTCGAACCATCACTATCTGACACATCAACAACCTCACGAACCATTTCCACCAGCAATAACGCACCTACCCTTGGAAAGTGCTACGCAACACCCGATAATCCCCTTTAAGGAAATTAATCGATCTCATAACTCTGAACCTCAGAAGAAATCCTCAAGAACTTCTTGTCACGACTGCCTCTAGTCGTTCCAAGTCTCGTACCAATCCAATACCAACAACTCAACTATCCAATAACATTACTGACTCATAAACTGGACCACGAAATCATCATACTCCCCACTTCGACTCATCAACCAACGTTCCAACACATGGATCATCCCAAGAACAGGGACCCACTCCCATATTCAATACCCAACATGGATAGAAAACCACTGCACTGATTAACTCGATTGGACTCCCCACTGATACCTCCACAATACGCCCTACTATACTCAAATAGGTGTTACGTGGTCCTTGACTATCTCAATCCCAACTGACTATCTGCTCATGGTAAATCACTGTCTCGCAGCACACATGCTACCTGATACTCTAATGGAAAATCATCATCGATGACAACCTGCAGGGTTTTACCCCCAAACCCGAAACTTAAACATCAGGCCTCTCATGTTCCGCACCCGAACATAAATGGCACCACTCAGGTCATAGAAGGTGACATCTCCTCTATCGACCGATTGCTCAACTTAGACCGAAATTCTCCCCTCCATCTAACTCCTTACCAAAATACTCTAATAGGCTCTCAACCTCCCTCTCGAGGGACGCCTCTTCAAACTCAATCATGGCCTACAGGCCTAAAACCCATAGCGTCCAATCTCTACCTCATCAATCGTGACCGGATAACCGGAGAATCACAAGCATCATTCACTACGAACCATGGTACTCATCCCATGACATCTCTTCTGAATATGCTCCGGTGTATGGTACCCGAACCATAGCATCACTCCTCCATCTGTTTCGATGTATGGTACTCGAACCATGACATCACTCCTCGATTCGCTCCGATGTATGGTACTCGAACCATAACATCACCCCTCAATCCGCTCTGATGTATGGTACTCGAACCATAACATCATTCCTCAATCCGCTCGTTAGAACCTTCAGAATACTCCCTGTATCAAGTATGGGTCCTCTGCTTTCAGTAGTACGGGCCCATACTACCTGCCACATCTACCCATACTTTCCACACGGACTATCCCGGAGCTCCTAAGTAGCTGCTCGACCTTCTCGTTCACCAATCTCCGTCGCGCGCTCGCTCCCCAGCGAAATTTTCTACTCTGCCAGCGCACTCATCTGGCTATGGTTACCCCTTAGGCTCTTCCTAGATCCCCACACTTCTCTGCCATCAGCTGCTGAAGAGCTCCTAATGATGCCAGCCATCTACCTCCTGAATATCGTCATATTCACTTGGTAGCTGACTCCCACCATTGAGAGTTCCACAAAGCACGAAGCAAGCAACATTCGAGCATCGAAGAATATATATATGACTCACTCTGGGTGATAACTCCGCTTGCTCTGCTCATCCTCGGAAGTACCACCGAACTCTGCAACTCTTCCCCTCGTGGCTCTAACTATTCTTTCTCTAAGTACCACAATACTCATCTAGGTATCTCCCCTAGATTACTCCTCTACTCAAATCCCCTAAAGGATTCCAATCAAATATTCTCACTCATCACATACTCAAAAGCACATCGCATATCACAACAATTCCTAGGCTAAGGCATCACAAATCAGGCCACTCTAGTCCTAAGATATGGAATACCTAGCCTGTCTCTAGCATGCAATAATATCTCATAAAGTGCATCATAAATATCTCATAACACAAAAGTAAGGGTATTTTGGGAAATCACCGTTCGGGCTCTGGCTGATTGTACACACTGCTCTTTCTCGTTTTCTCTTTGAACTCTTATTCGCTTTAGAAAATTATTTCTTTGAAAACTTTTCTTACTTCCTTAGTTTGAGTCCAGAATTACCCGAAGGCGCATCCGAATCCCTCAAACCAAGGCTCTGATACCAACTTGTAACACCGAAAATTTCAAACAATTTTTCATTTAAAAATAAACGTTAAATTCTTAGAAACACTTGTTTAAAATCTCATTCATAATCGAATTACAAAACATAACTCCATTTCCACTTGTATAGAAAACCAGGATCCTCAAAACATGACTCTTTCTCTGGTGTGTACAATCAAGCGAGCGCCGTCCCATGATCCTGAAAGAGACCTGAAACACATACATAAAACAAACTCTGTAAGCACGAAGCTTAGTGAGTTCCCCAAAATACCACACAAAACACATATTAGCCACTCGAGGCTATAACTCTGTGGGTCCGTGGACCCTGCTCTGTGAACCCTCTGGTTCTAACTCTGTGAACCTTCCGGTTCTAACTCTAGGAACCCTCCGGCTCCAACTCTGGAAACATGCACAACATAAATCACATAGAAATAATGCAGTACAACACATATCATACATAGCATACAAATACTCTGTCACATAACTCTGATTACCTACTCAAGGTAAAGTATAGTGAAAAGACTCACCTGGCAAGCAGAAAGCAGACATCCCCACACTTAAATCTCGAACTCGCCGCCGCCTAACACGTAAGGCATATACTCTCATGAATATAACTCTCTAGGGATGAGCTTTGGAACCGGACCGGTTCGGAACCGGAACCGGTTTTCGTATATTATAAGAACCGAGAACTGGACCGCCGGTTCTAGCGCCGGTTCCGGTTCCGGTCCCGGTTTTTCGGTTATTTTTCAAAGTAGAACCGGTTGAAATACTATAGATTATATGTTATCTTCTAGAACTTGTAAATGATTCAATATTTAACCAAATTATGACTTTTTACATTCTAAATTTAATTATGAACACTAAATTACATGATAAAAAAAGAATCAAGTAATTCCAACTTCATATGAGTGAGTTATGCGCATTTTAAAAGCGGGGACAGATTCCAAAAAAATAAAAAATGCTGAAATAGAAAAAACGCAACATTGATATGTTGTCTTCCGGGGTCTATAACTGATTCAGTATATAACCAAAATATGTGTTTTTATAGTCTAAAATGAACTACAAACATCAAATTACATGCTGGAAAACAAATTAAGTAATTCCGACGTCATATGAATGAGTTATACACATTTTAAAAATGGGACATATTCATAAAAACAAAAAAATAATGCTGAAATAAAAAAACGCAGCATCGATATGCTTTCTTTCGGGGCATGTGTCTGATTCAATATCTAACCAAAACATATGTTTGTACCGTAAAAAATGAATTACAAACTCTAAATTACATGTTGGAAAAAAAATCAAATAATTTCGACTTCATATGAGCGAGTTATGTGCATTTTAAAAAATGAAAAAATGTCAAACCAGTTCCGGTTCTTAGAACCGGGACCGGTTTTCATAAAAATGGAGAACCGGTAACCGGACCTATTACCAATTCCGGTTCCGGTTCTGGTCCGGTTCCGGTTCGGTTGCAGTCCGATTCCGGTTCCGGCGGTTCTAATGCTCATCCCTATAACTCTCGAGACTAGAATCAACCCTGTCATGACACCCTCTTAAGGGTAAAAGACTATTTTACCCCTCTCTTGGCCCAAAGGCCACATCGCTGACCAAGCCCTAAAAGTCAACGGTCACCTCATGGTCAAAGTCAAAGTCTTCAGTCAAAGTCAACCCTCCTGGTTGACCCTGCTCGTCGAGTCAACCCGTCGACTCGTCGAGTCCCCATGCTCAGAACTTCCCCAGTCCGCGACTCAACTCGCCGAGTCACCCCAAGACTCGCCGAGTTCCACAACTCTGAGTCCACTCGCACACAACTCACCTAGTCATCCCTTGACTCGCCGATTCTCGACTCAATCAGAAAATATTGGGACTCTTCGACAAGACTCGCCGACTCTAACAACAGGCTCGCCGAGTCTAAGGCTATCTTCAACCTACTCGCCGAGTTGTTCATACAACTCGCCGAGTTCCAGGCCATCTTCATCCAACTCGCCGAGTTGTTCTTCCAACTCGTCGAGTTCCAGCTCATCATCAAGCAACTCGTCGAGTCCACCCATGTGACTCGCCGAGTACCTGAACTCATACAGAAGCATTCCAGGCCATGCAATTGATCCAAAACATAGATCTAGCCTCCTACAACTCATCCATCACGTAAAGTGGCAAACTTTACGTGAATCCAAAGAGATCTATGCATTTTCAATCTAGGGTTTGGGTTTGGAACAAAATAGCTCCATCAACCACTCACAAACAGGGACTTTCAGGCAATCCAACCCTTCTCCATTCCAGATCTGAGGTAGCAACCTTAGATCTGATCTCTAACTCCAATACATCCAAGAATATGGTCTCTAACACTCCCAAAATGATGCATCAAAGAAATAGCAGCTCAAAAACGAGATATTACCTCAGAAGAACGCCCCAACTGCAATGAAAGTCAATTCCAAGCAAAGCCCCTTGCTCCAAGCCTCTTCTTCTCTAAGATCTCTTCAACAACCACCTATCCAAGCTCCAATTTGCTCAACAATGGGGTTTCTCCACGAAATTAGGGTTTCTGGGACTCAAGGGGTGATAAAGAGGATGAGAAGGAAACATAAGGTTCTTTACATAGGGCTCAACCCCGAGAATTAGGGTTTTCTCCACTCAGCGCCTACTCGCCGAGTCGGCTACTTAACACGCGGCTAAATCGCGACTCTACTCGCCGAGTCCATCCATGGACTCGCTGAGTCACTCTTTCCCAATTTACTCTTTTAGCCCTTCAACTCTACTCTTGATATTTCGGGATGTTACATCACCAGCTTTATGCTGATTTTCAAACTGCTTGTATTCTCAGTTCCACATTAGACAGGTACCCAACAATCCTTTTGGCGAAGACGGAGTTCGTAGAAGACATGTAAATACTTTTGTTCAAATATACATATGTATAACACTTGTAACACTTTACTTTTAAACAAATGTAAATTTTCATATGTAATGTAATGGTTGTTTACTTTGCTTACTATGTACATTGGTTATGATACTTAACATGAAGTCACCTTCGCCCCGAAACGTTTCCACCCTGGGTTTCGGGGTGTGACAGCACCTAATCCCGATATCGACGCGTCACAATATACCACAAAGTCCTCCATTCCCTCCGGAAGGGCCAACACTATGGCTTCACACAATCTCTGGCGAAGTGTCTCGAATGATGCCTTAGATCTATGTTTTCTCTATTATACATGCAAATATGTACATCCAAGGTATTATCCTAATCCAACATACAAATCAATGAATATAACAAGATAGAATACATACTTCTTTGATGTATCATGTCTTCATGAAGCTTGAGTGCCTAGTGCCTGAAGTGTGACACCTCAAATGGTTCACACATCACCAAATACACTTGGAATGACTTGAGAGAAATCCACACCTCATGAAATCGGCTAACTCTTCTTTTACACACACTAGTGGCCGAGTTTGGTGAATAATATGATGCTTATATAGTGTGTTACAATTAGGGTTACACCATGTAAACCCTAATTGTCATGACCTTTCATTTCCATGACCCATGGGTTATGTAACTGTTGGAATAGTGTCTAAGGCTGCAACTATATTAGGCAAGTATTTGACCTGGTTGTGCATGGTCCTTTTGGGTTGCCTTCACCATAGCAACTTGATAGGATGATTTATTAAGAGAGAGTAAATATTATTATTATATTATGAGAATAATATAAAGAATAATATATTGTTATTTGATTAATATAAGTCATAGAATTAATTGGAATTAATTTGGTGACTTAAAGAGATTAATTAAATAAGAGGGTATAAACTGTCAATTGTTTGATAGTTAAACTTTAGACTGCAAATCCATATAGATATGGATTGGATGGATTCTAGAAGCTAAGGATAGCTTCAAATCGTCTAAGTGTTATCTAAGGAATGGATTTGGATAGCCTTAAGAGAAGATTATCCAATTAGGGTTTAGGATGTAACCCTTAAGGAGTCTACAAGTATAAATAGACCCTATGGCAAAGGGAAATCGGGACTTCATCTAAAGTAAGAGAACCCTGGCCGATTTCCTCCCCTCTCCTCTCTCCTAAATCATCTTCCTTGCTAGTTGGTGTTTGTAAGCCATTAGAGGAGTGACAATTGTGACTCTAGAAGCTCCAAGACAACAAGATCAACAAGGAATCTAAAGGTATGATTCTAGATTTGTTTCAATATCGTTATTACACCTAAATAGTCATTAGAAGTCTTGGATTCAAAGCATGTTTAATTAGAAAGCCTAGATCCAAGCATTAGGGTTTTGCATGCGCACATAGGAAAGTTCTTATGGCAAAAACCCATCAGTGGTATTAGAGCCTCGCTTGGTTTTCATTAAATTGTTGCTTAATTGTCTGAAACTAAACTACAAAATTCGATTTTTGTGTTTCTGTGTCATGGACTCGGCGAGTTCCAGAGTGGACTCGGCGAGTTGGCCTGACTCGGCGAGTCCCTTGGTGCACTCGGCGAGTCCAAGCGTCAGGAATGGCCAGATTCGGGATTTCTTCATGTTTATCTTATGGTAACTTACCTTAATCATATTAGATCAACCCTAATCCGATTTGGTGATATATATGACTATTATCTTGATCTAATTAAAGATATTTATCAACTAATAAAATATTTAATTTCCTTATATGATAATTAATTAATTATTTTGATTATATTGGTAATTATCTTGCAAAAAATCTTGAATAAATCAAATATAGATAATTAGGAAATTAATTGTTAATTGAAATTATTTGTTATTTGATTCTCCATGTTTTAAATGTTTAAAACTTGTCCTCAAGTTTTGAAATTTATATTTTGTAATTAAAAGTTTTAATTTAGACAATTTCAAACCCTAGATTTTAAAATGTTTAAAATACAACCCTATACTAATATAATATTACAAGATTAATATATATATATATATATATATATATATATATATATATATATATATATATATATATATATAACTAAAATGCTTGTCTTACCGTTAGTAGGCCTCATTCACGAAGCCGATCTATAAGGTGGGTATAAGGTTGCGGCCTATAAAATGACGGTTAATGGGTGTACACTCACACCCACCGCTTGCTTGATCGGTGGAGGGTCGTTAGCCGAACGGGTAGGATAGGGCAACCTCATCCTCTCATTAAAAGTATAATAGGAACTACAAAGTAACTGCACATATTTTAAAATTTCCCAATCTTAGTTACTTTAGGAAAAGTGAATTGATGCAATCCTATGAAATTACACTTTGCACCCTTGCTAAGAAGTTAGTGGAGCGTGTGTGGTTTACCCGCACACTAATTGGTTCTAAGCAAAGGTGGCAAAGGGTGATTCATTGTTTATCATAGTTCGATGGAGCGTGTGTGGTCTACCGGCACATCGAATAGGTGATCGTTACAATGAAGGCACCATGTGAATTTGCATGGTAATTCACACCCGCTTTGTGATCCTCGGTATCCCAGTCACAAACTAGAGGGGCATATCGAGATTTAAACATGCCATTGAAAAGTTTCAATGAATCTCATCCGAACCTAGGAATTCTGAATACATTTAGAACTAATAGTTAGGTTTTATGGTGGAGAATTAGTGAATCGTCATTCACTTACCTTCAATTTATTTGCATGTTAGATTACGGCATCCCTTTTCTCACATGTAAATGTTATTGTTGGATCCTAGCCCTAATTTTTCTTATTGGGTGATAATTAGGGATTCATATTCTAATCTATCTTTGTCCTTTCTATTTGTAGATGTCGAACGCAAACAACGCTGCTGCTAGTTCTTTCACGTTGATGAGCCTTTGCCAAAAGGTCACGTTCGATGGAACGAAATTTAGCGAATGGATAAGATACATTCACACCATTGCTCGCTATGAGGATAAGGAGTGTGTCCTCGATGAGAAGCTCGAGAAAATCAACCCTGAAATCGCTACTCGCGCTGAAATTACCGCTTTTGAAACTCATGAGCGAGATGCAACGAAGGTACATTGCATCATGATAGCCACCATGAACTCCGAATTCCAAAAGTCCTACGTGGACATGTACCTGTACGAGATGCATCAAGACTTATTGGAGAGATACTACCAAAACGCGAGACAAGAGCGGTATGAGATTTTCACTAACATGATTTCCGCTAAGATGGGTCATGGAGAATCTCTTACCGTGCACCTGCAAAAGATGCAAAGGTATGTCGACCGCCTGCGCAAGTTAAATGTTGACTTTGGGGAAGACTTGGCAATCGACATGGTGCTTCACTCTTTGCCTCCGATGTACAATCAATTTAGGATGACCTACCACATAAACAAAGAGGAGGTCACCCTAAGCAAACTCCAAGGTCTCTTGAGGGTCGCTGAGAGCAACTTCAATGACAAGTTTGTTGCACCAACTCCCAATCCACCCGCTGCTCCTGTCTTGGCTATTGGTCAAGGAAAGGGAAAGAATAGGAAGGCTTCGTCTAAGAACTATCGCAAGGTTAAAGCCCAAGATGGTGCCTCTTCTAGTGGGACCAAAGTTGATCCCGCTAAGCCCTGCCCTAACCCAAAGGAGGCAGAGTGCCACCACTGCCACAAGATAGGACATTGGAAGAGAAGCTGCCCGGAATACCTGCAAGCCATCAAGGAAGTAAAGATCAAGCCATCTCTCGCAGGTATATATACAATCAAATCTAACGATTCTAATCATGCTATTTCTTGGGTTCTTGATATCGGTTGTGGTTACCACATTTGTTCTAATGTGCAGGGACTAAGAAGAAGTAGGGATGTGGAGCAAGGAAGAATCAATCTAATCATGGGGAACAGAAGATCGTCGCCTGTGACCAAGATTGGAGTGTATTCTTTAGTGCTTATGAATAATTTATGTTTAGATTTGAACAATTGTTGCTATTCACCAGAAATGGCTAGAAACATCATTTCATTTCATCGTTTATATAGACAAGGTTTTAGATTTTCTTTTAATAATGAGAATTGTTCTATTTTGGCTTATCTAAATGGTGTCTTTTACTTTGAAGCTATACCATGTAATGGAATTTATGAAACTGTTATGATTGTTGATAACTTAGGAAATGATGTTTTGAACATAGATTCTTCCACTAGTATGGATAAAGCATCCTTGTGGCATTGTCGTCTTGGACATGTCAACAAGAAACGCATAGCCCAACTCCAAAAGGATGGAGTGTTGGAGTCATTCGACCTTAGGGAAGATGCCACATGCGAGTCTTGTTTACTTGGAAAGATGACTAAGTAACCCTTCACGAGTACATGTGAAAGGGGTGAGGGTCTATTGGACATAATACATACCTATGTATGTGGACCGTTTAGATCAACCATGAAGGATGGGAACCGCTTCTACGTAACTTTTACCGATGATTATAGTAGATATGGGTATATCTATTTAATCAAGCAAAAGTCAGAAACTTTTGAAAAGTTCAAAGAGTTCAAGAATGAAGTGGAGAATCAATTGGGCAGGAAAATCAAGATGCTTCGATCCGATCGAGGAGGAGAATACCTAAGTCTTGAATTCCACGATTATCTCAAGGAGTGTGGAATAGTTTTGCAATTGACGCCTCCTAGGACACCGCAGTTGAATGGTGTGGCAAAAAGGTGTAATCGAACCTTATTGGATATGGTTCGCTCTATGATGAGTCGTGCTTCACTACCTATCTATTTTTGGGGGTATGCCTTAGAGACTGCCGTCCATATCCTTAACCGAGTCCCTACTAAGAAGGTTACCAAAACAACTCACGAGATGTGGACAGGGAAAGCTCCCTCGTTGGCACATATCAAAGTTTGGGGTTGCGAGGCCTTCATAAGACGAGATACTCATGACAAGCTCGAACCCCGAAGTGAGCGATGTATTTTCATCGGCTACCCGCAGACATCCTTTGGATATCTCTTCTATAGACCGAAGGACAATGTTGTCTTTGTTGCGAGGAGAGGAGTTTTCCGAGAGCGAGAACTCATAGGCCAAGGGGACAGTGGGAGGCAAATCGAGCTTGAAGAGATTCAAGAGTCGATAGATGAAGGAACCTCTACCGCTGGCACTCAACCTGAGGAGGAAACTCCGGTTGAACCAATTAATGAGTCCTTACCTCTTAGACGTTCCGATAGAGTTAGAGTTCTACCCCAGTTTTATGGTTTTCATATTACTACCGAAGGGGACACGTATATTAGTGATGGTACACTAATAAATCTTAATGAACCTAATAGCTATAAGGAAGCCATGGCAGGCCCGAAGTCTGCGAAATGGAAAGAGGAAATGGATAGCGAGATCCAATCCATGTATGATAACCAAGTTTGGAATTTGGTTGATTATGTGCCCAGATGTAAGACCGTTGGGTGCAAATGGATCTTCAAGAAGAAGACCGACATGGATGGAAATGTACACACATATAAAGCGCGATTGGTTGCGAAGGGCTTTACTCAAACTCCCGGAGTTGACTATGATGAGACCTTCTCACCAGTTGCGAAGATAAAATCTATTAGAGTGATGCTAGCGATTGCCGCATTTCATGATTATGAGATTTGGCAAATGGATGTCAAGACCGCCTTCCTTAATGGAAAGTTGGCTGAGGATGTTTACATGGCTTAGCCAGAGGGGTTTGTGGATCCGAAGCATCCGAATAGAGTGTGTAAGCTTGAGAAGTCCATTTATGGACTTAAGCAAGCGTCTCGCAGATGGAATCTTTGCTTCGATGAGAAAGTCAAAGAGTTTGGATTTGTACGAAGCGAAGATGAGTCTTGTGTATATGTCAAAGCCAGTGGGAGTATAGTAAGCTTCCTCGTTCTATATGTCGATGACATATTACTCATAGGAAACGACATCCCGACTCTGCAGGAGGTTAAGTCCTGTCTTGGGAAGTGCTTCGCTATGAAGGACCTCGGAGAGGCTTCTTACATTTTGGGAATAAGGATAGTAAGAGAAAGAAGTAAGAGACTAATTGGACTTAGTCAGAACACCTACTTGGAGAAGGTACTAAAACGTTTTAGTATGCAAAACTAAAAGAAGGGAGAATTACCGATACAAAGTAATGCCAAGTTGAGTAAGACTCAAAGTCCGAGTACCGAAGCTGAGATAGCAGAAATGAGCCGAGTGCCATACACTTCCACAGTTGGCTAAATCATGTACGCTATGACTTGTACTCGCCCTGATGTAGCCTTCGCTTTGAGCATGGTTAGCAGATATCAAGGGAATCCTGGCAGAGCACATTGGATTGCGGTGAAGAATATCCTTAAGTACCTTCGGAGGACAAATGAATGGTTCTTAGTCCTCGGAGGGAGTGATGACTTGAAGGTGCGAGGGTATAGTGATGCCAGTTTTCAGACCGACAGGGACAACTACCGTTCGCAGTCGGGGTGGGTCTTTACCCTAAATGGAGGAGCAGTGACATGGAAAAGTTCCAAGCAGGAAACCGTAGATGATTCAACGTGCGAATCAGAGTACATTGCAGCGAGCGAAGCGTTGAAGGAGGCAATATGGCTAAAGAACTTCATCGGTGATCTTGGAGTTGTACCTGCCATAAAGGAGCCCATGGAGATTTTCTGTGATAACGAAGGAGCGGTTGCCTTGACCGAGGAACCGAGGGATCATGGTAGATCACGACATTGTTGGGTTTTAAACAAACAATCCTATGTGTACATGCAACCCTAGCATTGGATCTATGTTTTCACTATTAGATAAACAACATTATGAACACATAATTAAACCCTAATCATGATTGCTATTTTCGAAATTAACCAAGAAGGTTAGATTACATACCTCTTGTTGTTATATTGTAATAACAACTTAAATCTTCAAACCAAAAGTCTTGAAAGCAAGCACCACAAGTGTAGTGCCTCTAATGGCTTACAAACACCATAAGCAAGTGGAGAAGGTATAAAGAGAGAGGAGAGAGGTAGAAATTCGTCCTTAGATGCTCTAGGGATCAAGTGCACGAAATCCTAAGGCCTTAGGGGTCTTTATATAGGGTTGGGATTAGGGTTTCAGTCCTTATCCTTATCTAGTTACTTGCCCATCAAGCAACCATAAGATAAGCCTTGAAAATCCCTATCTCTTGGACCTTGGATGATTTTAAGGATATCCTTATCCTTGAATTCGTCCATCCTTTAACAACGATAACCATTGCCCTATTTTGTAACTATCACATAATTACAATTCAGCCCCTCTAGTTTAATTAATTACATTTGATCACAAAATTAATTCTTAATTAATTATTGACCAATATTAGTTAAACAAATACGATTTCTCCTTTAATATATTATTCTTATAACATATTAATAAATCATAATAACCTCTCTCTCTATTTATTTCTCCAATCAAGTTGCTTTGGTGAAGGCAACCCAAAAGGACCATGCACCATCGGGTCAAGTACATACCAAAATAGTTATGGACTTAGACACTAATCCAACAGTCTCCCACTTGGATAAGTCTAATAACTATTCTGCGTATGACTTCAGATCCTGATCTGCAATCGTAGCTCTCAAAGACGCTGTCACACTCTGGTCTTATCAGTAACCATGTCCTTTAGATAAGGGATCATATATTCCTCCATTCTAGATATTGTATGAGATATGATTTCAAATCATTCTCTTTGTACTATATCTCGATTTCCGATTTATGACGACTGACTAATTGAACAAATCAAATTAGCCCTAGCCCGGCCGAGCATTTACGTTTGTTATCACTAAATCATCGAGGGGCCCAAAGACATCGCTTTTATCCTTCTTTGGATAAAAGGAACAGATAAACTTTGATACAATGCTCGCTTGCACTCACTCACCAAATCACACACAATAATATGTTTTATAACACCAAGTTACTAGTGCGTTTACATATTATCAATGAGCAACCGATTCGCAAGATACAACTCACACATCTCGGTTTCAATAATATAAGATGTTATCGTCTCACCAATCATTCGTGATACAGTTCATGGAATGATCCAAGTGAGCGTGGGTTTAATCCAATGCTCAAATTCATATTCATAAGCACTCACGAACGTTGTAGCAAACATTTGCTTATGTCTAATACTCTTTTAGACAATTCACACACCAATTCATGATAGTCTTCATTCATACCTACTTCCAACATATGAACGACTGTGGCCCGTTCGAATAATTCAATTATTCTTAAAAAATTCAATTATTCTGGAAGTCAAAACATGCAAATGTGAAACACAAGAATAATACTAATCTCATATGGCCTCAAACCTTTGAGTATAAATAAAACACCTTTTATTTATCACCATATCGATTACTCATTATTTGTCGTTTCGGGTAATCAACTTCTTACTTGAATTATTACACTTGTCCCATGCTCCTAGCATGCACACAATGTTTACCTATGGTTCTCACTTTGTGAAATAGATCAAATTGAACACATTTCCAATCATTCTCATTTCACAACTCCAAATCCGTTTTTCATAAGTTAAAGAATATCAAATTCTTGCTACTTATAGAATATGCTAGATTCTAAAATTCTATGCAACTATCCTTTCGTAATGTCACTGCACCAAAGTCACAAAGACTATTGCCAATGATATTACAAAGTCCTCTATCGGAGATTCTTACAAGACAATTCCATAGACGTGATGTCTCTCACTCAAAGTACATTCTTTGAACATCCTTTTGCATAGAAGTTTCTAATCTAGTCATAGATTTCTCAATATTCAATTCCCAATATAGACACACTTCCATATGTTCCATATGACAACTCATTCTTAATAGAATCTTTTCTATTCATAATAATGTTGATATTGTCCATCCAATACCATGTTTCCAACTACTCACAAACAACCAATCCTCGTCGAACTTTGGATTGTCCTTTGATAGTTGTTTAATTATTTTAGTCAAAACCGATTCTAGTCCTTTTTCCCTCTAAATGCGCTGGACATTTGGAAAATTTTAGAATGGTCAAACATTAAAGCATTTGCAATCGATACTATACCCGAAGCGTATGGGACACGACGCATAATGTTTTATTTGCTATGTTCTCAAAATTCGAATTGTGAACAGGAATGCCGTAATCATAATCGAAATTTTAAGAACACACTATGTACCCTTGACTAAATTTATTAACATTTCTCAACCTAAACCTTTAGATTTGAAATGAAGCATAATATTCTCTCCCTTAATTATAGCAAAACAACTATTCCTTCCTTACAACTTTGCAAAGAATGACTCTTGTTTTCTATAATTAATATTGCCAACTTGTAATACGTGCCTTAATAATCATACAATCATAACTTTTATGCTCCCACTATCATGATGATTATTATAAGCATAACACTTATGCTCCCACTAGCTTCGACATGTATTCATAAACATCTTAACTTTCAGAAAAACAATGCTTATTGAATTTCTTAAGTTCATGTTTTTAATATTTAATGTTTTTGATAATCCTTTATCAAGGCTTTTTTTTTGAACTTATACACCTTTGCCTTAGATAGTTCATATGTGTGTCTAAACAATTAAGACTAACTGCCAAACCTCACAACTCAAATCATGGAAAGGGATACCGTAACCATGATCGAATTTGAGAATGCAATTTTACAATCAATATCTTCTTAAAATCTTTCTTAGTGAAAGCATTTCTTCACAATCATTTTCATGAAGGAGGAAACCTTATGACACTTAGATTTAAACGGTGTATGTCTTCCTATCCATGTGAATTTGTTAAAACCAAAGTTTACGACAAATTCAAACTCATATGGATCGAAATTTCTTAATCTTGATTTATTGCCTTATGGTAGCACAGCTGCCCACAACGTCTTCCAAGTAGTTAAGCAGCTCACCCTTTCCTATCAATGTACCTTTCATTGATTAAGGTGCCTTGCCTTTTATGCGTTCAAAATGAGAACTCATAGAACTCACATGCATAATTAACTCAATTGGAATGGCATAGAAATAAAAAAAAATGTCAACACGATAGGTTGTAAACCACAACTCGTGTGCTAGTGATGATCGGTAATGTTTATTTGATTTGTTCTTGAAACTTTTCAAGACCATTAAAACTCCCACTAACTCCTTGACATATAAGATTCTTTTGTCAATAACAATTTCTTGACAAACAAATATTCAAGAGTTAGTGTAGCTTTTATCAAAACACTTCATAAATTGGACCTAGTTGGTCTTTGTCTTATCCAAGACATCACAACTTTCCACATTTGATGAATGTTATAAACCTTCTTAACACTTGTCACTCATTGTCACAATCTTAACTTTAAGACTTGTTATTGTAATGAAGTTTGATTGACTTCTTGATTTAACCATTTCTTCAATCCTTGATTCCTCTTCTTGAACATACAATTGTACTAAGACTCACTTAGAGGATCAATTGAGATATGGTTCTTAATCATTAAGACCTATCATAAAGCATAAAAGGTACTCTCCCTTCTTCTGAGAATGGAGAAACTTTTATCTTTTTGCCTAATTGATTCTTCTTATTCGTTCTTGCTATTGATTTAAACCTTTTTTAATCAATTCCAAATTATACTTAATCTTATAAGTATAATCATATGTACTAAACCTTAGTAAATCATGATGAATATCTTTGTTACTCTTATGGTGAACTTGATCAACACACAACTTTGTGTACTCGATCTCCTAGTCCTTCACTTGACACTTTGTCAACGAATTAGTCTAATATCCAAATATGAAATTTCTCATTCATCATGCAACCAAGTTGCGTGATTCCAAATTTCTGTCCAATTGAGACTTGGGCGATAAGAAACTCTCCTTATTTGGTAAATTCTCGATATTTCCACAAATAACATAAATAAGAATCATATCCATTCGTTGTAGAAATATGCAAACATCAATTTTCATAATGATTTCATTGCAAGGAAATAAACAAATAAATAAATAAGTCAAACAAAATTTATTTTATTTATAAAAGCAGCGGAAAACATTTGTCCTTACAATGCAAAATCCATTGAAAACTATGTATCTCATAAAGAAAATTTCTAACAACTCTATCATAACTATCTAAGCTCAAAATCTAATCTTCAAGTCCATGCGATCAAGATCCATTTCTTGTGATTAGATTCATCTTGCTCTCTCATCAAGCTTCCTTTCTTTTCACCGATCCTGCAAAACATTCAAATGCAATCTTATCACAGCATGTATTAAGAATCAACGAATAGGAACTTAATGGAGTTAGATAGTGGATTTTACCTAAAGTAGAGCCATACGTTCTGACTCTCCCATCTCTTAGATCTCTTAGGTAAATATGGCAACTTCGTCTCCAATGCCCCTTCTCTTGGCAATAAAAGCAAATTGACTCTCTTGGAATAGGACATGGAACTACTTCAGACATTGCCTTTCTCTTATGATCGGACTTTTCGATCATAGCATGTCTTTCATTGCCATTGTCTATATCCATGAAGGCAGATTCACAAATCAACTTTGCTTTTCTATTGCGCCAAACCATTGCTGATTCAGCAGCAATAAGCATATAGGTGAGATCTATAAGGGTCACGTCGTGGTTCATCATAAAGTACTCTCTTACGAACTCACTATACGAGTTAGGAAGTGACTGAAGAACCCAATCAACAGCCATCTCCTCACCGACAACGGATCCCATCATTCTCAACCTATGAATGTGTGACTTGATCCCTAGGACGTGTGCACACACTGGCTTTCCTTCTTTATGTTTACTTGCCAAAAGGGCTTGAGTGATATTGAACCTTTCAATGTTTCGATCTTGTGGGTTAGGGAGAATAATTGGAGGAGGTGGAGGAAGTGAAACATGATTTCTTGTTCCTCGATCGAATCGTGGAATATCATCTTCATGTGGAATGCTTGTTCCACGGGATTTGAGAAGACCATAGTTGTCAAACTTTTACATCTACAAAACGGGAGAAAATAAATTCAAGTTAGTTGATTGATTGAGTCCTTAGTAAATCACCCAAATGAGATACTAAGGCTAGGACCCAACACAATATTCTACAACTCGGGAGAGGGATGTCGTAACCCTAATTACAGAATATTTGAAGGTAAGTGAATGACGATTCACTAATTTCCACTACGAAAAACAAAAAAGAATTTAAGTTTTAAATCTATGAAAACTCCTAGATCCTTTGAGATTCATTGAACTTTCAATGGCATGTTTAAATCTCGATATGCCCCTTTAGTTTGTGACTGGGATGCCGAGGATCACAAAGCGGGTGTGAATAACCATGCAAACTTACATGGTGCCCTCACATGTTACAGTCACCTATTCGATGTGCCGGTAAACCACACACGCTCCACCGAACTATGACAAACATTGAGTCACCCTTTGCCGCCTTTGCTTAGAACCATTTAGTGTGCCGGTAAACCACACACGCTCCACTAACGTCTTCGCAAGGGCACAAAGTGTAATTTCATGGAATTGCATCAATTCACTTTTGCCTAAGTAACTAAGATTGGGAATTTTATGAAAACATTGAGTTACTTTAGTAATTTATTATTCTTATAATGGAAGGTTTTGTCCCATCCTACCCGTTCGGCTAATGACCCTCCACTAGTCAAGAGTGCGGTGGGTAAGAGTGGATACCCATTCAATCGCCATTTTATAGGCAATTTCCTTAAACACCCCTTATAGACTAGCTTCGTGAATGAGGCCTACTAACGGTAAGACTGACTTTTACTCATACATATATATAGTGTTAGACTTTTAATGTTATATATAGTATAGGGTGTATTTTACACTTTTAAAATATTAGGTGGTCAAATTTAACAATTATACTTTTAATTCAATTAAATTTTAAACCAAAAACTTTATGGATTTATTAAACCTCTTTTAATTATACACCTTAATTAATTAATAAAACCATAAGGGTGTGATTTGAACTTTTTCAAAACTATAATAAGGTTTTAGAATTTAACATTCCTAATTAAACTTTTAATCAACTTTTAAATTCCAAAACTTGAGAGCAAGTTTTGAAACATTTCAAAACATTAGGGTTTAGAATTTAAATATACATCAAATTAAACTATTAATCGAAAATTTTAAATTTCAAAACTTGAGGGCAAGTTTTGAAACTTTTCAAAACAATTTAGTTTTAATCTTTCTTAAAAATTTCCAATTTATGACATTTAAATTAAAAATTTTAAATATTAAAACTCTTGATTTAATAATTATCTTGAATTAGACTATTAATTTAATTATTAAATCATAAGGGATTATCTAAATCATGAGGATAATTACCATTTATACATTTAATATATCCTAATCCCTTAAATATCTCTATAGATTTCGAAAATAAGGATAGGATAATGCAAAATCTATAATTACCATATTTAACAATTAGAGGATAATTACAAGATAAGGGATAATCCAAATCCCTAAAATTTAGGATCTTATCTTTGGGAGGAGGCTAATTTCGAAAATCAAGGGATTAAAACAAACCCTAGATTTCGAAATTTAAGGGTTTAAGGAAAGGATTTGAAGATCTTATTCAAACTCTTGCAAATTAGGGTTTGCAGACCCAAATCTTGAAAATCCTAGCCACCTAGGGTTTATTGGCCATAAACCCTAATATGTAAACTTCATACAATTGAATAAACTAATTGAAAACAAGTTAACCAAAGGCTCTGATACCACTGTTGAGTTTTAAACAAACAATCCTATGTGTACATGCAACCCTAGCATTGGATCTATGTTTTCACTATTAGATACACAACATTATGAACACATAATTAAACCCTAATCATGATTGCTATTTTCGAAATTAACCAAGAAGGTTAGATTACATACCTCTTGTTGTTATATTGTAATAACAACTTAAATCTTCAAACCAAAAGTCTTGAAAGCAAGCACCACAAGTGTAGTGCCTCTAATGGCTTACAAACACCATAAGCAAGTGGAGAAGGTATAAAGAGAGAGGAGAGAGGTAGAAATTTGTCCTTAGATGCTCTAGGGATCAAGTGCACGAAATCCTAAGGCCTTAGGGGTCTTTATATAGGGTTGGGATTAGGGTTTCAGTCCTTATCCTTATCTAGTTACTTGCCCATCAAGCAACCATAAGATAAGCCTTGAAAATCCCTATCTCTTGGACCTTGGACGATTTTAAGGATATCCTTATCCTTGAATTCGTCCATCCTTTAAGAAGAATAACCATTGCCCTATTTTGTAACTATCACATAATTACAATTCAGCACCTCTAGTTTAATTAATTACATTTGATCACAAAATTAACTCTTAATTAATTATTGACCAATATTAATTAAACAAATACGATTTCTCCTTTAATATATTATTCTTATAACATATTAATAAATCATAATAACCTCTCTCTCTATTTATTTCTTTAATCAAGTTGCTTTGGTGAAGGCAACCCAAAAGGACCATGCACCATCGGGTCAAGTACATACCAAAATAGTTATGGACTTAGACACTAATCCAACAGACATATCGACATAAAATATCACTTCATTAGACATCGTGTAGAAGAAGGACAACTCGTAGTGAAGAGGATATCATCAGAAGATAACCCAACAGATCCGCTTACGAAAGGACTGAGTAGGGTTAAGCACTTGCAGCATGCTAGGAGTATTGGGCTGAAGGATGATATTAGCATAGATTAGATAGTATTAGAAACGTGTAATAGATAAATGTAATTAACATTTGATGATTAAATAAAGGAGTTTTATTTATGAGTAATGTTACTATCTTATGTTAATTGTTTAGCTATTGTTTCACTTTGCATGTTTTGGCTTCCAGAATAATTGAGTTTATTAGGAATAATCGAATTGTTCAAATTGTCCACATTCGTTCATATGTTGGAAGTAGATATGAATGAAGATTGTCATGAATCGGTGCGTAGATTGTCTAAATGGTATTAGACATAGCAAAGGGTTGTTGCGACATTCATGAGTGCTTATGAACTGGTATTGAGCATTGGAACAAACCCGCGCTTGCTGGAATCACCTTATGGAATATGATATAAAAGGGTGATCGCGAGACGATAATATCATATAGTCTTAAAACCTAGATATATGGTTTGTTATTTGCTAATTGATTGTACATTGATAATGCAAAAACGCATTGGTAACTCAATGTTATAAAACGCATTGTTGTGTATAGTTGATTATTAAATAAGTAAATGCATATAAGTCGAAGTTTATCTGTAACTTTTATCTAAGAAGGTAAAAGCGATATCTCGGCCGCTCGATGATTTGATTTGACTTATGTGTCGGGCCTGGTCAGAACTGAATTGATGTGTTCGATTAAGTTCTATGTCGAATAAATCAGAGATCGAGAAACCTAAATGCTTGACTAACCATTCCATAGGATTGTCAACATGATATCTAACAGAGGGCTGTACGATCCCTTATCTAAAGGACAAGATTGATTAGATCATAGTTTGACAGCGTCTTTGAGAGCTACGATTGCAAACCGAATTGTACTTGTGCATATATTTACTAGACTTATCCAAGTGGGAGACTGTTGGAATAGTGTCTAAGGCTGCAACTATATTAGGCAAGTATTTGACCCGATTGTGCATGGTCCTTTTGGGTTGCCTTCACCATAGCAACTTGATAGGATGATTTATTAAGAGAGAGTAAATATTATTAGTATATTATGAGAATAATATAAAGAATAATATATTGTTATTTGATTAATATAACTCATAGAATTAATTGGAATTAATTTGGTGACTTAAAGAGATTAATTAAATAAGAGGGTATAAACTGTCAATTGTTTGATAGTTAAACTTTAGACTGTAAATCCATATAGATATGGATTGGATGGACTCTAGAAGCTAAGGATAGCTTCAAATCGTCCAAGAGTTATCTAAGGAATGGATTTGGATATCCTTAAGAAAAGATTATCCAATTAGGGTTTAGGATGTAACCCTTAAGGATTCTACAAGTATAAAAAGACCCTATGGCAAAGGGAAATCGGGACTTCATCTAAAGTAAGAGAACCCTGGCCGATTTCCTCCCCTCTCCTCTCTCCTAAATCATCGTCCTTGCTAGTTGGTGTTTGTAAGCCATTAGAGGAGTGACAATTGTGACTCTAGAAGCTCCAAGACAACAAGATCAACAAGGAATCTAAAGGTATGATTGTAGATCAGTTTCAATATTGTTATTACACCTAAATAGTCATTAGAAGTCTTGGATTCAAAGCATGTTTAATTAGAAAGCCTAGATCCAAGCATTAGGGTTTTGCATGCGCACATAGGAAAGTTCTTATGGCAAAAACCCATCAGTAACCTCCATGGAGCATCCTATGGGTTTAACCCAACTTGATTATCCATGGAGCTTTGGCCCACTATATAAGTTATGGATGATTTACACAACCAACCCAAATATTTAATTAGTCTTCTTTTGATCACATAATTAATTCTAAGTTAATTCTTGATCAATACTAATTAAATATTATTATCCTTATTATTAATATACTAGAACTTATAATATATTAATAACCATAAGTGTCTTATTTCTCTCATTTAGTCTATCCAAGTGCATGATGCCATGCAACCCAAATGGACCATGCCGGGTCGGGTCAAGTCATACCAATTATAGTTATGGACTTAGACATTAATCCAACACAACAATCCTGGAGAATCCTGAATGAATCTCCGATAATATTCGGCCAACCCTAGGAAGCTCCTGATATCTGAAGGGGATCTCGGCACCTCCCAACTCATCACCGCCTCAATCTTGGCCGGATCGACCAATATCCAATTCTGGTTGACGAGGTGTCCTAGAAACTGGACCTCATGTAACCAGAAATCGTACTTGAGAATTTAGCGTAAAGCCTCTCCGATCTCATAACTCTGAGGTTCTCCCTCAAATGTTCCTCATGCTTCTCTCCGGACCTCGAATACACCAATATATCATCAATGAAGACCATCACTGAACGATCCAACATCGGCCTGCACACCATGTTCATGAGATCCATGAACGCCGCCGGTGCGTTGGTGAGTCCGAAAAGCATCACTACGAACTCGTAATGCCCGTAACGAGTCATGAACGCTGTCTTCTGGATATCCTCTTCACGCACCCTCATTTGATGATATCGAGACCTCAAATCAATCTTGGAGAACCAAGACGCTCCATGCAACTGATCGAACACATCGTCGATCCTTGGTAAGGGGTAACGGTTCTTGACCGTCAGCTTGTTTAACTCCCGGTAATCAATGCACATCCGGTGTAAACTATCCTTTTTCTTGACAAAAAGGATCGGCGCTCCCCACGGCGAGCTACTCGGCTGTAAAAACCGTTTTCCCAGCAGCTCCTGAAGTTGAAAGGATAACTCCTGCATCTCCGGAGGTGCAAGGCGATAGGGCGCCTTGGCGATAGGCGCTGCCCCCGGAACCAAATCGATACGGAACTCCAACTGCCTCTCGGGAGGTACACTTGGTAACTCGTCGGGAAAACATCCGGGAACTCACGCACTATCAGGACCTCATCGACCGACCTAGGTCTCTCTGCACCTACCTTTGTATCCATCACATAAGCCACATTTCCACTACAGCCTTGCTGTAGACTCTGCGTCGCTCTCGCGGCTGAACAAAATGCCGACCCAGAACAGGTACCCTCGCCATAAACCGTAAGGACTCCCCCACTAGGGTCTCGTATGGTTACCAGCTGTGACTCGCAATTGATAACCACTCCAAATCTGCTCAACCAGTCTATGCCCGCGATGACATAGACATCTCCCATAGCAATCGGGACCAAATCAATCGGAAACTCAACGCTGAAGATCTCAAGTGCACATCCTCGAATCACATCAGTGGCATACACTGATCTCTCTTCAGCTATGGAAACTCGCAAACGTCGACTCAACGCCTCTCGACGAATACTGTTGTGCTGACTAAAAGCTAACGACACAAAAGACCGACTCGCACCCGAGTCAAATAACACCAAAGCAGGTACATAACACACAAGAAATGTACCTACACATATTACAACATAAGCATAACACCACCAACTCAAAATAAACAGAGGAAAGAATACATACCGGCCACAACATCGGGTGCTGCACGGATCTCCTCCGCTGTCAACTGGAAGGCTCTCCCGTGAGCCTTCGGCACCTCGGCCTTCACCGGCTGACTCTCTGTAGCTGGAATAGCAGCAGGGACAGATCCCAGATAAGGTCCCTAAGCTGACTGATATGTGTATTTATATATATATATATATATATATATATATATATATATGCACTTTATCTTAATATTTTGGCCTTATTTATTCTCTTATAGAACTAAAAAGTACTCATAATGCTTTGAATTATATTTTGCAGCTATTCGTTGTCGATAAAGCACAAAAGAAAAGACTGAATGCAGAACCCGGACTTAGAAGCTAAAAGAAATTAAAAATGCTGGATTAGATGATTACGCCCCGCGTCCATAGCAATTACGCCTCGCGTAACGACCAAAGTCACGTACGCTCCGCGTAACTTAAGGGTACGCGCCATATACTGGTTGGCCTCGGATAAGTTCAATCGCGTAGTGATCTTTAGTACGCCCCACGTAATCCGACTTACACCCAGCGTACGTAAGTCAGCTACAAAGGTTACAAAAGTTGATTTTCAGCTAACTAAGAGGGGGGATTCAACTACCAACTTAATTTAGTCGATATTAAACTTCTGTTAAGCCGTTTTGAGGGTCTAGAAGGCGGCCGAAAGGCTGTTAAGCTAACGGGAGCAGAGATCGGAAGGGTTGGAGAGTGGATATGTGTCGGTAATCATATGGGCTGCTAACGTGACCATGTTTAGCATTCCATTGTGGTACTTTTCTGTATTCAGTTTCTGATTTGGGTGTAAAAACCTTTTACTTTGTGTTTATGATTGAATGAAGCTTTGATTATTAGACTAATTGCTATATTGAATTTTTTGTTTATGTTTAATTTATCTTGCCAAGCTTGTTAAAAGATCCTTACGTGTTAATGATGATTATTTTCTGTTAATTGTTAAGTGAATTGAGTTGTTTGAACATCTGCTTGATTGCTTGTCTCTTATGATATTTGATGACCATCGAGATTATAAGTCTAGGAATAACTAAGGTGAAACTAGGATTAACTTGAGAATAAGTAAGTTAATGTGTGAGCCTTGTTTGATGACCATCAACAAGAGGTTAAATTGAATTAATAATTCGATTAACTATATTTACAAGTCTTGCTTGATACGAGCTGAACACTAGGAAGCATGTTAGTTTAATCAACTGATCACTGTTTAAATTGACTTGTTTGCTAAAGGATTAGTTATAGCGAACGCGAATCTAGTCATTTTAGGAATCGGTGAACATGAATAAATGAATTTGTATATGCAATTGTCTATGTTTTTAAGGTGTAATTTGTCTAAACCAAAGTACCTGAAGAGATTTGTTTTCCTGTTAGTTTATTGAGAGTAGTTAATTAATTGTTAGTTTGAAATTTATTTCTTTATTCTTTTCGTGTGACCTATAACCTATAATTAAATATATTCAATTAATCCACCGTTCCCTGTGATCGACACCCGACTTACCTAAGCTATACTGTAATCTGACTAGGTACACTGCCTATAAGTGCATAGATAGTCTAAGTTTGTTAGATTATAAATATTAAAATTAGTGGGTACTTTTGTGCACATCAAGTTTTTGGCGCCGTTGCCGGGGAACGGCTTGTCATTAATTTAGTTTATTTGATTATTCATTATTTGTTTTTAGTTAGTTTTTGTTTTTAGTTTGATTTTCGTTGATATCATTTCACTTGTCGGGAAGGTTCTTGTTTTTAATTGCAGGAATTTGGGATTGTACGCATCGCTTGACTTTACTTTTTTGCATGGGTTTCGAGGATAAAAGCGATTAGGGAATTCTTGACCTGCTTAGCCTACTACTTTGTTGATTTGTCCAACTCAATCCATGAGGCGTAGTATAGCAAGGTGTATTGTGGTGGTTAAGTGGAGGACCGAGCTCTTGCTGTTCTTGACTAGTTAGGTCACTTCTTGTTCCGCTTTTAGTTAAAGGTGCAAGGAAAAAAAGGAAATATTCTAACGGGTCCCGAAAGTGGGTATTTTCGCAAACCAATTCTTGCATGCAAATGTTTTTGATCAACCATTGTTGTTTGATCTTGACAAAGATAAGTGATTATGACATCTCAGTTTTTTTTATCACTCATCGTGAAGTCATCATTAGCTAAAGAAATAAAAAAGAAAAAAAAATAATTAAATTTTAAGTCCCTTAATTAAATAATTAAAAGAAAAAGGAAGTTAAATTAAAGAAAAAAGGGGAATTTTCATTTAAACTTACGCCCTGCGTGAGTTTATTTACGCCATGCGTAATTTAGCCGGATCGCGGATGAACATTTCATGGGGTTGAGGTTACGCCCCGCGTAATCTTGTGTTACGCCCCGCGTAAGACGACGACCAGGTTATATCTTTTGACCCTTGACTTTTGTGTTACTCTTGCAAACACTTCTACTCTCGCATACGCTGTGACGGAAGAATTCTCCCAAAGATTCTCGATTCTTTTTCGTTTCTTGTTAAATCCAACACACAAGTAAGTATTTCGGATACTCAATGGCTTGGATTTGTGTTTAATTTGATGAAATAAGCAGCATTTAGCTTTTGCTCGAAATCTAGGGTTCATAGTGTTCTTGAATTAGGGCCGATTTCGCAATTATGTGTTCGGATTACCACTTGAATGGATCGATTTCTGCCAATTAATTAAACCCTAGGACCTAATTTGGTCCTAATCCCGTTCCACACCATCGATTTAAACTCGGGGACGAACGGCAAGCGTACCCTTTTTTAACATCGATTTTTAACTGCCCTATGCAGTTTTCCTGTTTGGTGTTTGCTAAATCGTGATTAAATAAGGCACGAACATGGGAATAATTCATATTTAAAGGGTGGCCCCGATTTTCTTCCACTGCCTTTGGACCACGCAATGATAAAAACTTATCTGTGTTGTTACCCATGTTGTGTTTATTTTGATATGGGTTATGAATTTAGCACAAGTAAAACGAACAGGGACACAGACTCGTGCACCTGGACGTACGCCCAGCGTACGCTGGATGTACGCCCAACATACTGCCCCTATCCAACTCCATTTTTTTGGTTTAAAAATCTATTAATGCTGTTATATTTTGTTTGGTTTGGTGTTTGTGTTAATATGTGCAGATTATGGCCCGTAGGACGCAATGGACCAACCCACCCGAGGATGTGACCGATCATTGTTTTTTACAATTTCCGCAAACGCTGAACGATGCAACTCGGGCACGTTATGTCACCAACTTGAGCTTGCTTCTCACCAAAGAGATTGATATTGCACCCTCATTCGATTGGGAATTGGCTACCAGGACTGGACTTGCTGCATTGATCCAGGAATTTTTGCAATACACGCACTCGGACGCGAGTGGTGTGGATTTGTTTGTGTGTCAGGGATGGGCACGTTTGTTCAGGATCCAGGAGCCTGTTTATCGGGAGTTTTTGCTGGAGTTCTACGCTACAGTTTCCTATGATCCTAGGAAGGCACTCGATGACAAGACAACCTTTGCCTTCAGACTGGGGGGGGGGTGAGCCGGGAATGCAACGTTATCGAGCTTGCGACTCGGGTTGGTATTTACACAACCGATGAGACGATGAGTGTCCACTTCCCGGCATTCCTTGCTGATTGTCTCACGGACCAGCCAGAAGATTATAACGAGAACAGTTTTTGGGCCGAGATTACGGGAGGAGTTTATACACCATCTACCGCACGAGGGGGAATGATTCGGTCTACTACATACCGAATGTTGAACCGGTTGATTTTTATGTCTCTCACGCATCACAAGAATAGTGAGAGAGTGCCTTCGACGGACTTGTATTTCCTATGGGCACTTGTTACTCTGGGGAGGCACCTGAACCTTCCAGTTGCTTTAGCTGCATATTTGGGACGGAGGACCAGGGGACTTCGGGGGGATAGCCTAATTTGCGGAGGGCATTTTATCACACGGTTAGCTCGATCATATCAGTTGCTGACGCGTGAGATCACGAGATCGATGGTGTTTCACGACATGAGGCCGATGAGTCTTCAGCTGTTAAAGTCGATGCGTGTATTAGAGCGGGGTGGAGATGGTGTCTTGAGGGTACGAGCTGATGATGTGGCGGATGAGGAGGGTGCCGCCGAGCCACAGCCGAGACGGGTCCAGCGGCGTAGACCTGTTCCTCGGTGAGCGCAGCAGGGACCTGAGCCGGAGATTGATATGCGCTACCTAGCTCAGGGCATTGACCGTCTTAGTGAGTATGTTGCACATGTGGACAGGCAACAGCGGTGGTATGGGGATGCATTGAACGCATTCTTTGCCCACCAGGGGTTTCAGTATTCGGTTCCCTACCCACCACCATTCCAGCCACGACATGATGGGACCGGTACTTCTGGGACACAGCAGCATGATGATGGAGATGATGAGTGATCCTTTTTATTTTTTATGTTTTTGTGTTAGTTTTAGTTTAGTATTTTTATTTGGTATGTAATTAAACTTTAATTTAGTTTGTTTTACTTTTGTTTTCCATGTTGATGCTCTTTAGTTGTTTAGATTTCTGCAGAATTTTCTCCCTTAGAAAGCTGGCAGTAAGTTCAGCAGCTAGGTCCGACTGTTGCTAGAGAGAGCCGTGTGAGAGTTGAAGAATATAGTCAAGACCCACAATTTGTCATAAGTGTGGGGTGCATATAGATTTCATGAGTGAAGATGTGCATTTTTACGATGTTTTGACTCTTACGATATGGATGAGCAGTTCCCACACCATAGAGTTTTATTTTGACGCGAGGAAGACGTATCATCCCGGCTGCCATGACATGGTTGACACTTTCATATGTTGTGGGGGATTTTTCATCGCGAGAAGAGGATGTCATTCTTGACGAGACGACGTGGTCGACACTTTCCCACGTCATGGTTATTACACATTGCATTTGTTTGCAATCTTTTGCACCACATTTTTTAAGACGGTGGTCTTGATTTTATTTTTCGGCAAATTCAGAAGCAGCAGTTCCAGTTTTCAATCTTTCAGCAATATTTGAGGCAACTTGTAGCAGCCCCATTCGATCTCGCCACAACTACCCAGGGGAGTTGGTTCCTTTTTTTCCATTTTTATGTTCTTAATTAGTTTTAGCATACAATGAGGGCATTGTATGAAATAAGTGTGGGGTAGGGGGTCGGTAAAAGTAAATTAAAATAAAAAATAAAAATAAAATAATAGTTAGGAAATTGCTAGATTTAGGAAATTAAAAATTTTAAAAAAAACTTGAAATAATAGTTTAATTTAGAAAATCTAGTGAATTTAAAATTTTGCTAATATTGTATGTGATGATCCAATGAGAACTCAAATGTTTAGTTGAGCCAATATACGTTATAGTGCATTTGTGGCCTCCCTTATTTTAGTGAAATCATGGAACAAAAACATAACCCCGCTTGGTTTGAGGGATGCAATATGTTTAGCAGCCTAAACCTGAAATGTATCCAGGAAAATTATTATCATTAACCAATAAAGGTTGAGGTTGAGCGCCTCTACTTAAGCATGTAGGTTTTGATTGAAAAAAAAAAGTGAGGTACATGTAATATATATATAAAAAAGAGAGAGAGAGAATTACAAAAAAAGTTTGAAGAATTTTGGAGCAAATAAAGTGAAGATCAAAAGATCAAAATTCTGAAGAAATCCAAAAAGTTGAAGATACCAGAAATCAAATCAAACAAAGGTGATGAATTCACAGAAATTAAAGATCAAATGTCAAAGAATTGAAGAATTCCAAAAAGAGCTCCATAGTGGTATCGAAAAGTTGTAATTCTAGATTATGTATGCTTAGGTTGCTCAACTAAAAATAACTTTTGGTTAGGAGGTTTTCTGCGGATGGATTCGGAGGGTTGCATAAAATGAGCATTGTTCGGAAAAAGTGGGCAAGTGTTTATGAAGATTGTGAGTATTTAAAGTATAGGGGGTACTTTAGGAAAATTTTAGACACAAAAGCATGCATTGAGGTCTTGGCATAATGGCTAAGTTTTAAATGGATTGTTTAATGCGATATTGGTAAAAATTAAAAGTAAATTTGCTTGAGGGCAAGCAAAGGCTAAGTGTAGGGTATTTTGATATGTGTATTTATATATATATTTTTATGCACTTTATCTTAATATTTTGGCCTTATTTATTCTCTTATAGAACTAAAAAGTACTCATAATGCTGTGAATTATGTTTTCCAGCTATTCGTTGTCGATAAAGCACAAAAGAAAAGACTGAATGCGGAACCCGGACTTAGAAGCTAAAAGAAATTAAAAATGTTGGATTAGATGATTACGCCCCGCGTCCATAGCAATTATGCCTCGCGTAACGACCAAAGTGACGTACGCTCCACGTAACTTAAGGGTACACGCCGCGTACTGGTTGGCCTCGGATAAGTTCAATCGCGTAGTGATCTTTAGTACGCCCCGCGTAATCCGACTTACGCCCAGCGTACGTAAGTCGGCTACAAAGGTTATAAAAGTCGATTTTCAGCTAACCAGGACGGTGGATTCGACTACCAACTTAATTTAGTCGATATTAAACTTCTGTTAAGCCATTTTGAGGGTCTAGAAGGCGGCCGGAAGGCTGTTAAGCTAACGGGAGCAGAGATCGGAAGGGTTGGAGAGCGGTTACGTGTCGGTAATCATATGGGCTGCTAACGTGACCATGTTTAGCATTCCATTGTGGTACTTTTCTGTATTCAATTTCTGATTTGGGTGTAAAAACCTTTTACTTTGTGTTTATGATTGAATGAAGCTTTGATTATTAGACTAATTGCTATATTGAATTGTTTGTTTATGTTTAATTTATCTTGCCAAGCTTGTTAAAAGATCCTTACGTGTTAATGATGATTGTTTTCTGTTAATTGTTAAGTGAATTGAGTTGTTTGAACATCTGCTTGATTGCTTGTCTCTTATGATTTTTGATGACCATCGAGATTATAAGTCTAGGAATAACGAAGGTGAAACTAGGATTAACTTGAGAATAAGTAAGTTAATGTGTGAGCCTTGTTTGATGACCATCAACAAGAGGTTAAATTGAATTAATAATTCGATTAACTATATTTACAAGTCTTGCTTGATACGAACTGAACACTAGGAAGCATGTTAGTTTAATCAACTGATCACTGTTTAAATTGACTTGTTTGCTAAAGGATTAGTTATAGCGAACGCGAATCTAATCATTTTAGGAATCGGTGAACATGAATAAATGAATTTGTATATACAATTGTCTATGTTTTTAAGGTGTAATTTGTCTAATCCAAAGTACCTGAAGAGATTTGTTTTCCTGTTAGTTTATCGAGAGTAGTTAATTAATTGTTAGTTTGAAATTTATTTCTTTATTCTTTTCGTGTGACCTATAACCTATAATTAAATATATTGAATTAATCCACCGTTCCCTGTGATCGACACCCGACTTACCTAAACTATATTGTAATCTGACTAGGTACACTGCCTATAAGTGCATAGATAGTCTAAGTTTGTTAGGTTATAAATATTAAAATTAATGGGTACTTTTGTGCACATCATTGACACTCATAACTGCGGACACTCGGCCTACCGGTATCCGGTCTAGTTGCAGTGAAAACAAACTACAAACCCCTTGGGGCAATCCTTGGCCATGTGCCCCTCCTTGCCACACTTGTAGCAAGACCCTACTATGCACACCCCCTCGTGATTCTTGCCGCACTTGCCTCAAGTTCGGCCGTTCTGGTTCCCTGATCTCGAATCGGCGGGCTTAGCCCGTTTGGCAGCCGATTAGGACTGTGCCGGTCGCCGATCTCTCCCCTGAGACTCCGCCTCCTCCCTGGCCCGAGTCTCAAGCTCAATCTCCCTCTTCCGGGAATTTGCCTGAAGCTCAGCAAACGTTCAGTACGTCGAGTTCGCCATGAACTCTCGGATGTCTCTCCTTAGAATACTCAAATACCGACTCATACGTGCTTGCTCTGAAGACACGTGCTCAGGGCAGAACATCGCCCTTTCATGAAACATCCCGATGATCACAGTAACAGACTCAGTACCCTACTTGAGGGTCAAGAACTCCTGGGCCAAACGCTCCCTTTCCACCGGGGGAATGTACTCATCACGAAACATAGCGGTGAACCTCTCCCAGGTCACCGCAACGAGCTTTGCTGAAAAATAGTGCGCTGTCACCAACTTCCACCAGTCCTTCGCCCGCAAGCAAAGCTGGTTCAGCGCGAACCGAACTCTCAGATGCTCCGGACATGAACATGTGTAGAAGTACCCCACAATTTCAGAGATTCACCTCATCGTGGATATTGGATCCTGAGTCCCATCAAACTCTGGTGGCTTCGTGTTGCTGAACTCCCGGTACAACAACGCGTCACCCCCATGCGGCTTGGTAGCTGCAACCACCGTCAACAAGAGTAGCATACTGCTCATCAGAAGTCTCAATCATTGTGGTTTTGATAGACCCGAACATATCTGGAATCTCAGTGCGGATGGCAGCGGCCACCTCATCATGAATCATGTGGCAGAGCTCCTCATCGCTTACACCCCCTCGCTAGTCCCTGGCATGTGGCATGTCCCCACCATGATGTCTCTTTGAAATACAACTCAAGATATCGGAGACTCGCTCGAGTGTACACACACTCGATATCCCAATCCTACTTGTTCCCTGGTATCCTAAGGATTCTTACTTGGACTGCGCACTGATCCGGTGCCTTTAGTAGTACGGGCCCAATACTACCGTCCACATCGCATCAATATTCACCCCAAGACCTCCTCCTAGGATCCCAGATCCTAGGTACTCTACTCTCTCTCTATATATAGTCTACTCTCTAGCGGATCTCTCATAAGCTCCTCGCTGATATCTATTCACTATCAAGCATCTCCTAGCTGCAAAATCCCTAGGCTAAGGAATCACAAATCAGGCCACTCTAGTCCTAATAAGAATACCTAGCCTACTCTAGCATGCATATCATATCATAACATATCTCATAACTCATAACGTAAGGGTATTTTGGGAAATCACCATTCGGGCGCTAGCTGATCGTACACACTGCTCTGCTCTGCTCTTTCAAAAACCTTTTACTCTTAAGAAAATTTTTGTGAATTTTATTTTGAAAATCTCTCAAATCCTCGGTTTGAGTTCAGATACGCCCGAACGTGCACCTGAATCCCTCAAACCAAGTCTTTGATACCAACTTGTAACACCTTAATTTTCAAATAATTTTTCACATTTTAAAAAAACACACTTTCATTAATAATTGCTATAAAAATATCATTGTATCACATAATCAGTTCATAACATCACATCCCAAGATCATAAAATGTAAAAGCTCCTCATGTGTGTACTGATCAAGCTGGCACCTTCCCGCGATCCTCACTGTTACCTGAACCACATAACACAACACTGTAAGCATAAATGCTTACTGAGTTCCCCAAAATACCACACACAACACATATTAGCCACTCGAGGCTATAACTCTGTTTGACCCTCTAGTCAATATGTCTCAGTGGGACCCTCCAGTCCTATAACTTTGTGGGCCCTCTGGCCCTAACTCTGTGGACCTTCCCGTCCTAACTCTTAAAACTCTGTAACATACATAACATAAATCACATAGAAATCACATCATGCAAATGCATACAAAATACTCTGTGACATAACTCTAATTACCACTCTAGGAAAAGTATAGTGAGAAGACTCACCTCGGGTAACTCGGTAAATCTCGAACTCTATAAAATCGGGTCTTGCCTCCGCCTAATCATATGAAATAAACACTCTAAATCAATACATCTCTCAAGGCTAGAATATTTGTTCTCTTAGTACTCTCAGAAGGGTAAAAGACCATTTTACCCCTCTCATGGCTCAAAGACCCTAGAGTTGACCAAACCCTAAAAGTTAACTCTCTGGGTTATGATGTGCGTACCAAACATGCACGCTGGGTGTACCCGGTGTCCTCACAAAAACGGGGTGCACGACTCCTTACGCCGCGCGTACTGGGATTACGCCCCGCGTAACTCCCAATTTCAGATTCTAAGTTCTTGAGGTATTAAACAACAGTTAAGACTTATGTCCAATTTCTAGATCTGACCATTTCTAAGCCTCTTAATCCATAAAGTTGGTGACTTTAAGCCTTTGCATGGCTGGACAAGTGACTAACTCCCATAACATTTCATTTCCCAACTCTAGAAAGCTCATAACCCAAGCATGACCACATAACAATGACCAAAAGGGAAACTTTATGGTTCTATAACACAAATATCACTGAAATGGGACAGATCTAGGTCCATGGAATACATTACACTCATAAAGTCTCCACCTTTGGGACTTTTAACCCTAAAAATGGTCCATGCAATCATCTAACCAAATAAAGAGGAAAGTTTTGAACTTTATACCTCTAGATGAAGCTCCTTTCACTATAGATCTCAGATCCAAACTTGCATTTCTAGCCCTTGCCTCCACAAGCTCTTCTCCTTCTTCTTCACTAACACACTAAGACACTTTTAGCTCCAAAACACACACACTCAAGCTAAGGACGATGGAAGGCTCTCTCTTGGGGTTTCACTCTCTGATATGGAGGCTGAGAAATGAGCCTTAGCATCCTTTAAATAGTGCATAAGCCAAACATTTAGGGTTTTCATCTGGAGCCGTTACGCCCAACTTAACCCTGGGTACGCCCAGCGTACCCAGGCGAGTTCGCGTCCAAATTAAGCGCATGAGTATGAGCAACGTACTCCTTAGCACGCCCAACGTACTCATTTGCTACAAGAACTCTCACAAGGGACCAATCTTGACAACATGACAAAATTGAAGGGTCAAATAGCTTACCTGAATTTTGGGATGTTACAATTCTCCCCCACTTGAACCAGACTGCGCCCTTGAAGTCTCATGCTGAAGACAACTCCGGATACTGCTCCCGCATCTCTGACTCTGGCTCCCAAGTGAGCTCTGACCCCCTCCGATGTTGCCACTGGACCTGAGCCAGAGGCACCTCCTTGTTCCTCAGAACCATGACCTTCCAGTCCATGATCGTGATCGGTCTCTCAACATTATTCAGACCTGCGTCCACCTGGATATCCTCCAATGGCACCACTGCCGAATCGTCGGCTATACACTTCCTCTCCTGAGACACGTGGAAGGTATCATGAATCTGGCGCAACTCCGCAGGTAGCTCCCATCGATAAGCTACCCTGCCCACCCTCGTAATCACCCTGAACATTCCAATGTACCGGGCCCCCAACTTACCCCTTTTCCTGAATCGGATAACTCCTTTCCAAGGATACACTTTTAGGAGTACAAAATCACCAACCTGAAACTCGAGCTCGGATCGACGCCTATCCGCGTAACTCATCTGGCAACTCTGGGCCATCAGCAACCTCTGTCTAACCTGATGTATCTGCTCTGTCGTCTGAAGCACTATCTCAGTGTTGCCCATCACTTGCTGCCCTACCTCTCCCTAACAAATGGGAGTCCGACACCTCCTCCCATATAATAACTCAAAGGGAGGCATACCAATGCTTGAATGGTGCCTGTTGTTATAGGAAAACTTAGCCAAACGCATATACATTTCCCAACTCCCTCCAAAGTCCAACACACATGCCCGAAGCATGTCCTCGAGCGTCTGAATCGTACGCTCACTCTATCTGTCCATCTGTTGGTGGTAAGTGGTACTGAAATGCAGACTAGTACCCAACTCCTCATGGAACTTCTTCCAGAACCTGGAAGTGAAACATACATCTCGATCTGACACAATCGAGATCGTTACACCATGCCGCGATACCACCTCCCTCACATACACCTCTGCCAGCCTCTCTGCGGAAGAGCACTCACTAATAGTAAGAAAATGAGCGCTCTTTGTCAGCCGGTTGACGATCACCCAAATTGCATCGACGCCTCTCGCAGTCCTCGACAATTTGGTGATAAAATCCAGGGAAATTTGTTCCCACTTCCACTGGGGAACCTTGAGCGGCTGCAACTTGCCATGTGGGCACTGGTGCTCGGCCTTAACCTTGCGACACGTCAAGCACCTCTCTACAAACCACGCCACATCCCTCTTCATACAGGGCCACCAATAATCTCTTTTCAGGTCCAAAAACATCTTAGTGGCCCTGGGATGGATCGAAAACCTCGACCTGTGCGCCTCCTCCATCAAAATGGTACGTGCTTCACCCTCAAATGGCACCAAAACCCGACCCTAGAAGTTCATAAGCCCCCAAATATCGGCAATGAACTCAGATATCTGACCAATCACCCGCTCTCGCTTGCGGTTCTCCGGTATCAAGGCCTCCACCTGGGCCTCTCGAATGGTGTCCAACATCGGAGTCATGACTTTCAACCTCATACAAACATCTCGCAAAGGGGAACTCTCTGTCCTGCGACTCAAGGCATCGGCTACCACGTTAGCCTTGCCTGGGTGGTATAGGATCTCACACTCATAATCCTTTACCACGTCCAACCGTCTCCTCTGATGTATGTTCAAGTTGGGCTGATCCATCAGATACTTCAAGCTCTTTGTGGTCCGTGTATATGGTACACCGAACTCCATACAAATACTGACGTCGGATCTTGAGGGCGAACACCATAGCCCCCAACTCCAGATCGTGAGTAGGATACCTCGTCTCATGAGGCTTCAGCTGCCTCGATGCGTATGCTATCACATGCCCTCTCTGCATCAGCATCGCACCCAATCCCGATATCGACGCGTCACAATATACCACAAAGTCCTCCATTCCCTCCGAAAGGGCCAACATTGGGGCTTCGCACAATCTCTGGCGAAGCGTCTCGAATGAGGCCTGGTACTCCGGGCCCTAATTGAAAGCCACACCCTTCCGGATCAGCCTGGTGAGAAGAACAACAATCCTGGAGAAATCCTGAATGAATCTCCGATAATATCCAGCCAACCCCACGAAGCTCCTGTTCTCCGAAGGGGATCTCGGCACTTCCCAACTCATCACCGCCTCAATCTTGGCTAGATCGACCAATATCCCATTTTGGTTGACGAGGTGTCCTAGAAACTGGACCTCCCATAACAAGAAATCGCACTTGAAGAATTTGGTGTAAAGCCTCTCCGATCTCAAAACTCCGAGGGTCTCCCTCAAATGTTCCTCATGCTGCTCTCTGGACCTCGAATACACCAATATATCATCAATGAACACCATCAACGAATGATCCAACATCAGCCTGCACACCCTGTTCATGAGATCCATGAACGCCACCGGTGCATTGGTGAGTCCAAAATGCATCACCATGAACTCGTAATGCCTGTAACGAGTCCTGAACATTGTCTTCTGGATATCCTCATCACGCACCCTCATCTGATGATATCCAGACCTCAAATCGATCTTGGAGAACCAAGACGCTCCCTACAACTGATCAAACAAATCGTCGATCCTCGGTAAGGGGAAATGTTTCTTGACCATCAGCTTATTCAAGTCCTGGTAATCAATGCACATCCGGTGTAAACTATCCTTTTTCTTGACAAAAAGGAACGGCGCTCCCCACGGCGAGCTACTCGGCTGTATAAACTGTTTTCCCAGCAGCTCCTGAAGCTGCGAGGATAACTCCTGCATCTCTGGAGGTGCAAGGCGATAGAGCGCCTTGGTGATATGCGCTGCCCCCGGAACCAAATCGATACGAAACTCCACCTGCCTCTCGGGAGGCACAACCGGTAACTCCTCGGGGAAAACATCCGAGAACTCACGCACTATCGGGACCTCATCGACCGACCTAGGTCTCTCTGCACCTAACCTTGTATCCATCACATAAGCCACATTTCCACTACAGCCTTGCTGTAGGCTCAGCTCACTCTCGTGACTGAACAAAATGCCGACCTAGAACAGGTACCCTCGCCATAAACCGTAAGGACTCCCCCACTAGGGTCTAGTATGGTTACCAGTGTGACTCGCAGTTGATAACCGCTCCAAATCTGCTCAACCAGTCCATGCCCACGATGACATAGACATCTCCCATACCAATCGGGACCAAATCAATCGGAAACTCATCGCCGAAGATCTCGAGTGCACAACCTCGAATCACATCAGTGGCATACATTGCTCTCTCGTCAGCTATGGAAACTCGCAAAGGTCGACTCAATGCCTCTCGACGAATACTGATGTGTTGACTAAAGGCTAACGTCACAAAAGAACTACTCGTACCCGAGTCAAATAACACCAAAGCAGGTACAGAACAGACAAGAAATGTACCTACGCATATCACAACATAAGCATAGCGCCACAAACACAAAATAAACAGAGTAAAGAATACATACCAGCCACAACATCGGGTCCTGCGCGGACCTCCTCCGTTGTCATCTGGAAGGCTCTCCCACGAGCCTTCGGCGCCTCGGCCTTCACCGGTCGAGTCTCTGTAGCTCGAATAGCAGCAGGGACAGATTCCTGACAAGCTCCCTGAGCTGACCCTCGTAACTGCGGACACTCGGCTTTCCGGTGTCCAGTCTGGTTGCAGTGAAAACAAACTGCAAACCCCTTGGGGCAATCCTTGGCCATTTGCCCTTCCTTTCCACACTTGTAGCAAGACCCTGCTCTGCACACCCCCCTCGTGACTCTTGTCGCATTTTCCACAAGTGCGGCCATTCTGGTTCCGTGATCTCGAATCGGCGGGCTTAGCCCGCTTGGCAGCCAACTAGGACTGTGCCGGTCGCTGATCTCTCCCATGAGACTCCACCTCCTCCCTGGCCAGAGTCTCGATCTTAATCTCCCTCTTCCGGGCATTTTCCTGAAGCTCAGCAAACGTCTGGTACGTCGAGTTCTCCACGAACTCTCGGATGTCTCTCCTCATAATACTCAAATACAGACTCATATGTGCATGCTCTGAAGACACTTGCTCAGGGCAGAACATCGCCCTTTCATGAAACATCCCGATGATCACAGTAACAGACTCAGTACCCTGCTTGAGGGTCAAGAACTCCTGGGCCAAACGCTCCCTTTCCACCGGGGGAATGTACTCATCATGAAACATAGCGGTGAACCTCTCCCAGGTCACCGCAACGAGCTTTGCTGAAAAATAGTGCGCTGTCACCAACTTCCACCAGTCCTTCGCCCCCAAGCAAAGCTGGTTCAGCGCGAACCGAACTCTTAGATGCTCCGGAAATGAACATGTGTAGAAGCACCACTCAATGTCAGAGATCCACCTCATCTCGGCTGTTGGATCTTGAGTCCCATCAAACTCTGGTGGCTTCATGTTGCTGAACTCCCGGTACAGCAACGCGTCACACTCCTGAGGCCTGGCAGCAGCAACCACCGCAGTGGCTGCAGCAACAACATCATCAGTAAGAGCAGCATACCGCTCATTAAAAGTCTCAATCAGTGTGGTCATGATAGACCCAAACCTCTCTGGAATCTGAGCGTGGATGGCAGCAGCCACCTCATCATGAATCATCTGGCGGAGCTCCTCATCGCTTACACCTCCCTCGCTAGTCCCTGGCATGTGGCGTGTCCCTTACATGATGTCTCTCTGAAATACAACTCAACATATTAGAGACTCACTCGAGTGTACACACACTTGATATCCCAATCCTAGTTGTTCCCTGGTATCCTAAGGATTCTTACTTGGATTGGGCACTGATCCGGTGCCTTTAGGAGTACGGGCCCAATACTACCGTCCACATCGCATCAATATTCACCCCAAGACCTCCTCCTAGGATCCCAGATCCTAGGTACTCTACTCTCTCTCTATATATAGTCTACTCTCTAGCGGATCTCTCATAAGCTCCTCGCTGATATCTATTCACTATCAAGCATCTCCTAGCTGCAAAATCCCTAGGCTAAGGAATCACAAATCAGGCCACTCTAGTCCTAATAAGAATACCTAGCCTACTCTAGCATGCATATCATATCATAACATATCTCATAACTCATAACGTAAGGGTATTTTAGGAAATCACCATTCGGGCGCTAGCTGATCGTACACACTGCTCTGCTCTGCTCTTTCAAAAACCTTTTACTCTTAAGAAAATTTTTGTGAATTTTGTTTTGAAAATCTCTCAAATCCTCGGTTTGAGTTCAGATACGCCCGAAGGTGCACCTGAATCCCTCAAACCAAGTCTTTGATACCAACTTGTAACACCTAAATTTTCAAATAATTTTTCACGTTTTAAAAAAACACACTTTCATTAATAATTGTTATAAAAATATCATTGTATCACATAATCAGTTCATAACATCACATCCCAAGATCATAAAATGTAAAAGCTCCTCATGTGTGTACTAATCAAGTCGGCGCCTTCCCGCGATCCTCACTGGTACCTGAAACATATAACACAACATTGTAAGCATAAATGCTTAGTGAGTTCCCCAAAATACCATACACAACACTTATTATCCACTCGAGGCTATAAATCTATTTGACCCTCTAGTCAATATGTTCCAGTGGGACCCTCTAGTCCCATAACTCTGTGGGCCCTCTGGCCCTAACTCTGTGGACCTTCCCGTTCTAACTCTGAAAACTCTGTAACATACATAACATAAATCACATAGAAGTCACATCATGCAAAAGCATAAAAAATAATCTGTTACATAACTCTAATTACCACTCTAGGTAAAGTATAGTGAGAAGACTCACCTCGGGGTAACTCAGTAAATCTTGAAGTCTGTAAAATCGGGTCTAGCCTCCGCTTAATCATATGAAATAAACACTCTAAATAAATACATCTCTCAAGGCTAGACTATTCCTTCTCTTAGTACTCTCAGAAGGGTAAAAGACCATTTTACCCCTCTCATGGCTCAAAGACCCTAAAGTTGACCAAACCCTAAAAGTCAACAAAATTCAACTCGCCGGGTTACACTGTGCGTACCAAACATGTACGCTGGGCGTACCCGGCGTCCTCACAGAAACGTGGTGCGTGACCCCTTACGCCGCGTGTACTGGGATTACGCCCCGTGTAACTCCTAGTTTCAGACTCTAAGCTCTTGAGGTCTTAAACAGTTAAGACTCACGTCCAACTTCTAGATCTGACCATTTCTAAGCCTCTTAATCCATAAACTTGGTGACTTTAAGCCTTTGCATGGCTGGACATGTCACTATCTCCCATAACATTTAATTTCCCAACTCTAGAAAGCTCATAACTCAAACATGATAACAACGACCAAGATGGAAACTTTATGGTTCTATAACATGAATATCACTGAAATGGGACAGATCTATGTCCATGGCGTACACTACACTCATAAAGTCTCCACCTTTAGGACTTTTTACCCTAAAAATGGTCCATGCAATCATCTAACCAAATAAAGAGGAAAGTTTGAACTTTATACCTCTAGATGAAGCGCCTTTCACTGTAGATCTCAGATGCAAACTTGTACTTCAAGCCCTAGCCTCCACAAGCTCTTCTCCTACTTCTTCACTAACACACCAAGACAATTTTAGCTCCAAAACACACACACTCAAGCTAAGGACGATGGAAGGCTCTCTCTTAGGGTTTCAGTCTCTGATATGGAGGCTGAGAAATAAGCCTTAGCATCCTTTAATTAGTGCACAAGCCAAACATTTATGGTTTGCATCTGGACCCGTTACGCCCAGCATAACCCTGGGTACGCCCAGCGTACCCAGGCAGGTCTGCGCCCAAATTAAGCGCATGAGTATGCGCAACGTACTCCTCAGTACGCCTAGCGTACTTATTTGCTACAAGAACTCTCACATGGGACCAATCTTGACAACATGACAAAATGGAAGGGTCAAATAGCTTACCTGAATTTTGGGATGGTACATACTTGGGGTAGGTTGTTGACTTCAGGTTCAGAGTCGGAATTATCAGAAAAACCTTCAGCATGGTGATCATCCAAAGTGATTAGGTGATCATCTCTGGTTCTTCCTCCAGCTATCCAGCATTACCTTCGTTGGGAAAGTACGGGTCGGCATGATGGAATCTAGCCATGATATCTATGCGTAAAAGGGGTATAAGAATCTTATATAAATAGACGTACTACTTAAGATAATTATAACATGGTCTTTATCAATTATGTCAATACTTGTGTAGTGTGTACCAGTTATCTGAAATCAGAGCAGGATAGACCTTCGAATAAGTGGCCCTAACTCCAAATCCACAACCAAATAAGGACAGGAAGTAAAGAAATGGTCACAAATTCTGAGTCTATAACACCTAAATTTCATATAACCTTAGCGTATCCACTTAACGACTATTGACCTACTTGATAGAGACCTTTTTAGTTCTCAGATATGTAATTATAGTAACACAAAATACTCCTATAGTATTTTAGACTTATGTTCTGTTCTAGTGTTTTCGTTGTAGTAGTGTTGGTAAGTTTTTATACTTGTTGCAATATCACAACCATTCTCGGGCATATGCTAATCACTCCTCGGACCAGCATAGTTGATCAGGCTAAACCATTCCTAGGACTGACCATACATCCCCGAGCTTACTTGTGATATTCAACAATCGTAATACTTTTGTATTTGTCATTGTGACACTGATGTTAGTATGAATACAAGCTTTTATACTTAGTTAAATATTTTATTATTTAAAAGTATACACTCTTGGTCAAAGTGTTTAAATCCCATTGGGTTTATAGTTAGTATATCTTTTATGGATTGATATACTCAATTCACTATAAACAATGCTTCGATACCAATCTGTCACACCCCAAAACCAAGAACGGCGGAAATGTTCTGGGGCGGAGGACGTCATGTACAATATCACAACAAAGTATAATAGTAAGTAAGTAAACAACATCATCCATTGCATTATCTATATAATTTTAATACAAGTGTGTTCTGTATAGCTATAAACACCAAAATATCAAACAAAATATAAGATGAGTCTTGTATGCACTCCACCTTCTCAAAAGCTGGCATCGGTACCTGTCTACTGATGACTTGAGAATACAAGTTATTTTTAAAGAGTTTATCAGCATTAAATTTGGTGAGTTCATAAGTATTTAGTGTTTATGTTTGTATCAAAATGATTGAAACGGTGTTTGATGTACGAATTTGTGAACGTTTTTAGTAAAAGTATGTAAATGTTTGTAAGTGTTTGTAAAAGTTTGTAACTCCTAGAAAATCCTATATTTTCTACTAAAAGTAGCCTTCTACCAAGGCACAACAGTTTTGTATGTTTGTTACTTGTGCGCTTAGGGCAGATTCACACAATCGATTATCTGTTTGATCTGGATTTTATATAATTTGTACTCGTTAAGTACTCATAGAAAGAATTGTAGAGTCATTTTTACTTATCATTCATCACATAAGAAAATATAGGATTTTCTAGAGGAACAGGCGAACTTTTCTAAAGAACTTATAGTATGCATTTTATAACTAAATACTTATGAACTCACCAGCTTAAATGCTGATCTACTCTTTTAAAATAACTTGTATTCTCAGGAAACTAGTAGACAGGTATGCGCTTAGGGATTCAGAAGATGGATCATATAGCTTCATGTCTTTGTTTTCTTATTTACTTTTGGAGTAAATCTTTTGTGGATCGAATACATGTAAACACTTTAATATTAATGTAATGGTTGTTTGTTACTTTGATTACTATGATGCATGTGTTGTGATACTGAGCATGACGTCCTCCGCCCCCGAACGTTTCTGTCGTTCCGATTTAGGGGTGTGACAATAGTCTCCTCCTTCTTCTTCATATGTTGTAAAATCCTTTTCCAAAGAAACCCTAAAAGGATTGTGTAACTGTCAATATGTCTCCCTTTCATATTTTTGGAGCTCTGAAGCCATACGGAGGTCAACGACGGCAACTATCCTCTTTCACGACAACTATCCTCTTTTCTCCACCATTTTTTCCCCCTAAGACGTTTTTATTTTCCGAATAGATCCTCTTCTCTCTACCATTTTCTACCCCTGAGTCATCTTTACTTCCCTATTAGTGAGCCCTAAAAATTATAAGTATTACTATGCTTTTCAACCATCCCATGCTTCCTCAGATGACATCTCACCACAAAAACTCCCTATTTACTCTTTTCTGTCGGTTCTGTGTCCCTCCATCATTCTCCTACACTCTTCCATCTTCTCTGCACGTTCGCCTCCAGTATTCTCTCAACCACGTTCCATATAAAACTTAACCTTCTAGTCAACCGATTGCAGCTCTCTCACCCCACAGTCAACCGATTCTCTCCAACATTGATGAAAATTCCAGATAAAACTTAATTTCATGATCTTGTGAAACATTTAACCTTCTAGTCCATGTGTCTGGACTCTTTTAGGTTCACTTTGTTCCACTTCTCTTTGTTTCATCAGGTCGTACAAAAGTTTCGTTGGGTTATCGTATGTAGGGATCAAAGGAGTGAACCTATATTGTATCTCTAGAAGCAGGAGTCGTATCAGCTCTTAGGACACTTGGATAGTTTGAAATTTCTATGACAAGTTTTAAATAGAGAATGTGGAGTGTCGAAGCCTGGATTAAGTTTCGTTTCAATTGTGAACAAGGAAGTCAAGTCTTCTTCTTCTTTTTCTTCTTTTGGAAATGGTAATTTAGGGCTTTTTAGCTAGGATTCGTATGCAACAACGAGTTTATGTGTATGAGTTGTAGAAGCAAGGTATATGGCAACTATAGAGAATTGGGAACATTTGAGCTCGGCGTGAATTATTAGAATTTGATTGGATAACTGTGATGCTCAAAATGACGTATACTTAGCGACATTTTTACAAACGGGTGGTGTGGAACTAGTATGAGGGTTTGTGAAGTGAGAGGTTTACAATGGAATCTGATTGCCTTGACCTTAAACCTGTCTGCTTTTTTTTATCCTTTTTTATATGTTTCTTACCCTGTTCATGTGCACAAACTGATTCTTTTAGTATTTTGTATGCAATCAAATGAGAATCGTGCATCTTTTTTTAGTTTTGGATCTATTAGGCCATCTCTCACCATAAAAATAAAAAAGCTATAATTTGATTTCTGGTTTTCATATATCTGACTTACTCTTTGCATTTCATCCCATCAGGGAACCAAATAGACCTTTGTAAATGGTTACAAGTATCATATTTAAAACATAAGATAGACATTTCATAATCTTGATTTAGAAAAGAATGTTATTACCCAATCATAACAAGAACGTGGTTTCATTTGATTCAGAAGCACATCCATATCCACGATACATATTGCTAACTGTTGAATCTTGTTTCTTGTATGCTTGTTTACAGGATAAAGAGGTAAAGGAAGAAGCTTTTAGAGAGCATTTAGAGTCTAGTAGCATTCTAGATTCTTTGACTAAAGCTGCGGCTCACTTGACCACATAATGATAATGGTGTTTAGATACGTTACTTCTTTCACAAAATAACCTGTCTTCTTGAACTTTCTATCGTTTGTAGTTCTTGTGGCTTTATATGAACAAAGTGGCAAACTTTCATCAGCTATTGACTAAGTTCAAATGAATCTCTAAAGAATCTGTTGTAGTATTGTAACAACCCGTTATTTTGAATCAATGTAATAGTATAGATCAATTTGTAGTTCTTTTTAAAATAATAAAGAGAAATTTTGGAATACTATGTGCATTTACTTAATTGACCTTCAAAAATGAAACATTAAATAAACTTGTTTTGGATGAATATAATGGTGGAGATCGAGCCAAGGATTCTAAAAATATAAAGAACACCCAAATACGAGCTATAACGAAGAAGTTATAACCTATCGAAAATCCGTGATAAAACCGGTAAAACACTGTTTAACATAAAAAGTGAATTTGCAGTAAAATGCTTTTTAGCCTTAACTATCTAAATGACAATCGTAGTAAATGTTAAACCGAGAATGTCCATAAAAAGAACGTCCAAATCTGACTTCGTATGAAAAAGTTATGATTTTTCTAAGTTTTGATACACAAGTACACAACCCGAAACTCGAAATTAAGATCGAGCAACTTTTGGCCAAAACAATCTAAACGAGAATCAGAGATCTTATAAAAAGAAATCCAACGGTAAAAAGACAGACAAAAACGAACGTTGGAAGTTTTAGAGCACGGTCTCACTAATGCATGGATATAAAGAACTTCAACAACGGAGTTCGTATGCGAAAGATATGAATTTATGAAGTTTGGAAAAAGGAAGTACGCCCCGCGTACATGAGTACGCCCAGCGTACTCGGAAGCAAGGGTTCAGATTGTCCACGTAGCCCCTTTCTTCGCATGCAACATGTATATTGCATCATTTACACGTTCGAAGCCAGCTAGCAATTACGCCCAGCGTACATAAAGTTTACCACCAGCGTAATGGGACTAGCCTCGATGCATGCCTCATAGCTTCACCACGCCTGAAGATCGGATAAGGCCCGGAATAGTAATCCCCACATACAAGACGTACACCCAGCGTGATACTCAACCTCAGCCCCTATAAATAGGATGCGAGACCTCTGAGTTTTGTTTACCAAAATCAAAAATAAGTACTCTCTCCACTCAAACACTCTTTTAAGCCCTTCTAAACCCTTTGAAGTCCCGGTGTGACAACCCAAAATTTCTATCTTGTACAGTTATCCAAATCAATCAAGGTCAAGCTCATTTTAGCTATCTTCTAGCATTGTTTAGAGTCAATTTGAGTGTTCTAAGCCTAGTATAACAAATGTATGAGGCTAGGGATGAGTGTATTTGAGTTCAACACCCTTCAATGGAGCCAAACACCCTTTCATGAGGTGTGTATGGCCGTACACATGGGTTTATGATTGTACACCCATCCCAACCGTACACTCTTAAGTATAAATGAGAGTCTTAGCCTTCATTTATCTCTTTTCACACTCCTAAGCCAAGAAATCAACTTCTCTCTCAAGTATCATCTGATTTTTCTTCTAGATCTTCAAGTTGTAAGTGTTTCTTCCTTTGATTTGATGATTCATTACACTATCTAGTAAGGATCTATCATTTCATCCATGAAATTACTCCTTTTGTTTAGATCTTCAAGTGTTCTCCAAGAACACCAAGAACACCTACTAAGTTTTTGGACCTCAAACACCCCTAAAGGCTTCCCTATTGTAAGTACCACTCCTCATTCTTGTAACTTACTAGCATTACTCCTTATAAAACATCCAAACCATGTAAGTACAACCCCTTATTCTTGTTACACACCCCATGTGGCCGTACACCCCTTTGGTTAGTGCTATTTGGCTTCAAACTCATGTTCTATGCTAGCACATGATCAAGAACAGTTAGGGAATGCAAGTTAGAACCTTGGAATAGACTTTTGATCATTTTTACAAGATCATCAAGGGTGTACGGCCGTACACTCCTTGCCTGGCCGTACAAACCCTTTTTAAGGTCCAAAACGACATTAAACTTTCATTAAGGCTACGTATTGGTCAAGATACACTTCCTAGATGCTTAATAAGACTTTAAATCACTCATGGGCATATTTTACAATGAGTGTGCGGCCGTACACCTACTTTGGCCATACACTCTGGCCGTACACACACATGAAACACACCATTTCGGCCATACACTCCAACGTGTGGCCATACACCCGTTATATGCAACCCTTTGTACTTCTAGCACTTGAATCTAAGTGTTTCCTATGTCCTAGGGTGTCTTTCCTGGCATGATTATCTATTCAAACACTAATTACATACATATATGTGTCATTATATGCTATTTAGGATCCGTTGTGCTCAAGTCTTCACTTGACACTTAGCATCCTACAAACCGATCTTTCATTCGTATCACTCACTGCAGGTGAGTTCATACCCCTTAACTTATATTTTAAATGATTTTATAAGCGGGGGGGGGGGGGGGGGGGATACAAGTTGAAACATTATAGTTATTATATCAATCATATGTCATTAATAACTATCAAACAGACGAATTTACTATACTTCAAACTTTTTTATCAAACAAATTACTTCAAATCATTTTACAAACTCTTTTATATGTATAATTCCTTATTAAACTCTTTCAAACTTATATATTTTCAAAATCATGTCTATATAGATATAGTTATATAAGGGGGATTGAAAGGACTTAGGACTGATAACTCGCCTTACTTCCTATTCCTTGTTTGGTTGTGGACTTAAGGAATCAGTTGTTTGTCTGAAGGTCGTTTGAATCTTAGTTATATATTATGTGTATGGATATAGATATTAAAGTGATACATTCAAGTTCAATACCTATGGGTAGCAAAGGTGTGCAAACATGTTCATTCATACAAATAACATTACTAGTAAACTATAATAAATATAGTTTAGGAAGTCACTAGTTACTATTACTAGAACAATGAAACATACAAGAGTCAGTTCATTCATGAGTCAATACAAATATACTATTATGAGAAACAGAGAGAACATACTATGATGAGAAACAAAGATAACATATATGAGAAACAAAGAGAACATACACTAAACTATACAAAGAGAACATTCAAACCACTAGTATAGAGAGAACATACAATACACTAGAACATACTATACAAACACTAGAACACTATAACATTAATGTGGGCCACTACTTCATGGCATGGCAATCTACTGCTATGTCATGTTTTGCAACCAGAGTCTCCTGGAAGGAGAGCGTGAGTTGGTGTATAGATCTATACGGGATTGACTATCCTACACCTTGCTGCTAGCTACAGTGGGACCTGCAGGTCTACGGGTGACTAATGTCATTCCATTTTGATGCCTTAGAGCGTCATGTTATACTAAGTCTATCAAGTATGGTGATAATCATATCACGTTTTACCGTAGTTAACAAACTGGTTTAAGGTAGTTAGTACATTGGTAGTTACATACAATACTACTGTACACTGTTATTTTCCCATTGCATTCACATTGTGATCTTCTCATATAAACGGTAATGTAAACTATATTTTGGTTATGATAGTCATACTTGGGAAAGATACACTTTTAAAAACAACACAGCACACAGAACATTTGGGCCTTAGTAGAAGGCTGCTATTTAGTAGAAAATATAGGATTTTCTAGGAGATACAAACAATTACTACAAACATTTACATCAAACATTTACAAACACTTTCATACAAGCAACGAGACTAAAATACTTATGAACTGACCGACGTTAATGCTGATCTACGCTTTCAAAATAACTTGTATTCAGTAGACACGTACCGATGACTAGGTTTTGAGAAGATGGAGCATGTTCAAGACTCATCTCTTATTTTGATTCATATTTTTGGTGTCTTATAAACTATACAGAACACACTTATATTAAAATTATATTATTAATGCAATGGATGATGTTGTTCCTTGTTTTCTATTATGCATTGTTGTGATACTATACATGACGTCCTCCACCCCCGAACGTTTCCGATGTTCAGGTTTTGGGGTGTGACACTCGGGTACCTCCTTACCACCTGACGCAAACTCTGAAGTCCCGAAATCCTCAATTTTAAGCTGAAACTCTGCCCGAGTGAAGCCGACTTTTCATTAAAAACTCTCAAGTTACATCAAGAAAACTCCTTTCTAAGAAACGAAACTCTGCCCGAATCACCACCTATCAAGTGAGTTCATACCCCTACATTTTTATGATTTTTAATATTTTTAGGGGGGGGGGGGGGGGAATACAAGTGAAACACAATAAATTGTGTTAATATCTTAAAAGATTATATATGTTTTAGTATATTTTAAATTATAATAATTTGACCCCATTTCATGTTCCTTGTTTGGATGTGGCTTGGGGGTGAAGTTTTAATCAAAAGATTTAATTGATCACAATTATATAAATATTACATTTATATAATTCTAAATGGTTTTTAAACTGTTTGATACTTAGATACAAATAGAGAATTTCATGGATTAACAGTATTAAAGAGTTTTAGAGTAAAACAAATAGCTTAACTATAATAGGTATAGTTTATAGAACTCATTCATTAGTTCCAAGTTTTAAAGTACATAACAGGAAAACAAACTTAGTACATATCGAAAAACAAACTTATAAGCTATATTCAATACAGTTTATGAAACCTTTTTACAGTGTATTTATTACAAAGTAATCTTTCAATATTTTTACACTTATTCATCAACATAGAAATTGTGAGACTACTTTCATGTACTTTTCCATGTACTAACAAAAGTCCTAAAAATATAACCAGAATCTCCTTGAGTGGGAGTGTGATACTTGTGTATAGATCTATACGGGACTGACAATCCCGCACCAAAGTTGCTTGCAACAGCTAGGTCGGCAGACCTGTTGTGACAAATGTTGTACCTTTTACGACGCCCGAAGAACATCGTCTTCATGCCATCTTAAGTCATCTAGTATGGTTACAATAACTCACAATTTGGTATTGAACATAATGATTAGTGTATGAATAAGTAACACTTCACGTAGTTTTATTTAAGTATAAGACTATAATTCAGTATACTACAAAAATAAATACAGATTACCATTTCAAATACAAAGAAAAAACTTACTTTTCATAGTTTTATGAGAGTTTTAAACTACATTATACTATTTTAGAACACAAATGCATATACAATAGAAAATGTAGGATTTTCTGGGAAAAACATGTTTACTTTATCAATGAACTAGAAAACAGATTTCAGTTAACAACATCCTTATGAACTCACCAACTTAATTGTTGACACCTTTTCAAACTCTACTTGTATTCTCACGGAAACAGTGTGTAACAATTAGCAAAAATATGAATGTTTGTACGATATTATATGTTGGTCGCAAGCAATATAAGTGTTTTATTCAAAACAAGATAAGGATTTAGCATGTTTTATTTTAAAAAGTCGTTGTAAAAATAAAAATAAAAATTGGTGAGTTGATGTTAAATTACGTTGATGATGGGTTATTTCCGAATTACAAAATCAATCTGTGAAATCTACCAATTAAAGTCATCTCAACACAAAATTTAAATTACCGTCTCGACACGAATCCAGTTGATGAGTAATTTAAATTTCAATCAACGAACATGTATAAAATAAATAAATAAATAAAAATCGAAAGTAATCAACCTTAGTTATTTATGGACAAAGAAAATGGGAAATAAGTAACATTCTTATGAAACTATCAACTTGACGTAACTATGCATACATAATGATGTAGTAAGTTAGCGATCCAAAATATATATATATATATATATATATATATATATATATATATATATATATATATATATATATTATGAATAGTTAAAATTTGAAGTGTGGTGTTAGTAAATAAATGCCAAAACACAGTACATGAACGAATATATATATATATATATATATATATATATATATATATATATATATATATATATATATATATATATATTTTGAAGATATGGAATTTAACTATTCTATCAACTGGGAAAAACGCAAAGCCTATGCCCCTATCTCTCATCAAATACATCCTATTCTAGATAAACAAATAAATAAACCAATAAAGAAACTTCTAGGCAACTTGACACTGTAACATCCTAAGTTCAGGAGTGCAAGTTAAGGGTTCAAACTGAAAATGTGGATGGTCAACTCGGCGAGTCCATGGGTAGACTCAGCGAGTAGGGTCGTGATTCTGGTCACGTGTTAAGTGGCCAACTCGGTGAGTCGGTGGCTGGACTCTGCGAGTTGGTGCTGTGTGGAGAAAACCCTAATCCCGGGGGTTGATCCCTATATAAAGAACATAATACCCTCTCCCCAGCCTCTTTACTCTCCCTTGAAGTCCAGAAACCCTAATATTCGTATGTGAGAGAATTAGAGAGCATTTGGATCTTTAAGGAGTGTTTGTTAAAGAGATCGTTGAAGATTAAGAGGCTTGGAGCAAGGGGCTTTACAAGGTTTTGGCTTATTCTTCTGTCGGAGTCTTCTCTTGAGGTAATGATTCGTTTCTTGAGTTGTTATCCATCTAGATCTATCATTTGTGGGATTTTTGGGAGTATATCTAGTGCTATCTTGAGGTTGGAGGTTGGATCTGAGGTTGCTACCTCAGATCTAGAGTAGTGATGATCCAAAAGAGCATAAAGTCCATGTTCACGTATTATGCTTAGTCCCAAACCCTAGCCCTAGAGTGTATTATGCTTAGATCTCCTTGGATTCACGTAAAGTTTGCCACTTTACATGATGGATGGCTTGTATCAGATTAGATCTATGGATTAGAGACCCTACATAGCTTGGAAAGCCTCTATATGGGTTGAGAGCTAGTGGTACTCGGCGACTCACATGGGTCTACTCGACGAGTTGCATGAAGATAGGTAGCAACTCGACGAGTTGGAAGAACACCTCGGCGAGTTGGTTGAAGATAGCCCTGGACTCGGCGAGTCTGTTCCTGGACTCGACGAGTTTGGTCGTCAGGTCCTAACCTTTCCTGGTTGAGTTGCGAATTGGTGAGTCAAGGAATGACTCAGTGAGTTAAGTGCGATTAGACTCAGACTTGTGGGACTCGGCGAGTTGAGTCGTGTTATGAGAGTTTCAAAGCATAGGGACTCGACGAGTCAGCGGGGTGACTCAGTGAGTAGAGATAGTCTTGTGTTGACCAGTTGTCTTCCAGGGGTATTTTGGTATTTATTGAGTTTAGTGTTTTGGTTATTGATCAGTAGTGAAGTTCATGTTAGAGGTTGGAGCGGCGTGATCTTATCTCTTCAGTCGGGAGTTGCGTGGTGAGTTATCCTCACTGTATCGACAGGGTCTACGGCACCAAGGCCGGCCCTTTATCAGATTGTAATCCGGGTATCGTTGTTATGTTATTGCTTGCTGTGTTTGCATCCTGGTAGTTAGGATGGTATATGTTAGAGACCTGGTTAAGGTCGGTATCCTGGTATATCGGGTGATGATATGTTAGTGACAGGCTAGGTCGGTATCCTGGTTAGGATGATGTTATGTTATGTGATATGCTAGATCGGTTTGATTGGATGTGAATTGTTATATGATTGAATGTTTATGTGCACATGGTTGTTGGACTGGGATTGGGTTGAGGCGGGTCTTGCATTGTGCTGTAGGCCAACATATCTAGGGAGGACGGGTTATCCCAAAGGCCCAACGAGTGTTCCGGATAGGCTGTAGGCCCTAAGAGGGCGGACCAAACATGCCGAGGCTCGGAGAGTGGACCAGGCCAACTAAAGGCCCGGTGCGGGCGGACCATTCATACTGTAGACTTAGAGAGTGGACGAGGTGGATTGAAGGCCCGGTGCGGGCGGACCAATCACAATGAAGACTCGAAGTGCATGGCTATTCTGTGTTCTGTTATTATATGGCATGTTATGTGTATGGTATATGTGGTTGGTATTTTGGGGGTATCTCACTAAGCTTTCAGGCATACAGTTGTGGTTTAAATGTTTCAGGTACTTCAGGAGACCGTGGCAAGGCAAAGGCGTGATCGTACCTCTCCTCATGATTATGTTTTATGATATGGTTTTGGGAAGACTCTGATAATAATTGTACTGAAAACCTTTTTGTAATAACTTAATGAAACTGGGTTGTTTTTGAAAAGTTTAAATTGGTTGGAATTTTTAGAGTGTTATAACTACATGACATCAGATAAGCTATACCACCTACATAGTATCACCCTCCATCTCGTTCCTTAGATCAGTAGACTAAAATCAAATTGTAACCATTTTACACCTCCTATCTTCTATAAATATGGACCACCCGCCCTCACTCCCTTCCTTCATTTTTTTTTACTTTCCAAAAACTCTCCTAAACATTACACTAAAAACTCAAGCTTTGGTAAATCGGAAACCTCACGAGATTTCCTCAAAACAGCTAACGATACGCAGCGAGGGTGAGTATGTACGACCCCATTTCACATTTTAAATAATTTATGGGAGAGAATACACATGACCAACTATGTCGTTTAAACTCATTAACACTTATTTAAGTTTATTTACAATCTATGTTATATTTGGGTTTATATTCCATTTTATGCTAATATTAAATATTTGAAATTGTTTCTTCAACCATGTCAAATTCAACCATGTCAAAAAGACAAACCATAATTCATTTCATGTTAGAATTTACATGAAATGATTTATAAAGATATGCATGTATTATTATAAAAAATGGACGTTTATAAGATTCACTTTGTAAAACGAAATCCAATAAAACTAAATATATTAACATTCCACTACAAATTGACTTGAGATAATTACGTGGGTGTTTTATAAATAAAAGTGAATATATTAACATACCATTATATATAATTATAATTATGCCCCGACTTAAACTAGGACTTAGCAAAACTATATAAATAACTTGAAATTTACGGTTATGTTTGTACCCGATAATGAATTTTAAAAAAGGGGTATTATTCGTTAATAATAATATGTACATTGTCTTTCATATGATCAAATCATTATAGTGTCAGGGAAATGGTATTAACTTACCGTTAATGTTGGTAAACATATGACATTATGTTTCTAAATACGTAAATATTAGAACGGTAACTAAATTTGGGATTGTTGGGGGAGTCTCTTATTCATCAAACTAAGAAAACCAAATTAGTAAAGTCCTCTGTTATAACCATTAATCCTTTGTGAGCGAAGAACATTGTGTATAGATCTGTACGGGTTGCACCCCCATCTTTGTGGTTGCTAGCTACAACCTTCGTATGACGAGACAAATCAGACGATAACTTCTTTTTTTTTTCTTTATCTTATTATTTTATCATGACGTCTATGAAGTGTTGTTGGGACAACAAGCACCTTTCTGTGCTTCAGAAAGGCTTGAACAAGTCATAGCTTGGTTATTTACTCCACATCATCCTGGATACGCAAATTCTAATATAAACTTCGGCAAGGTTGTATGTAGTACAAAGAGACGCTTCGTTTATTTAAATAAAATAAATAATTTATATCACAACTCATGAAAAGATGTTGGTCATCAGTTATGTATTATAAGTAAGTTAACATAAATAATTAGATCGGTTTACAGTTATACAAATTCATGATAATCACACTAGTAATTTTTTTGGGTTAAACATCTTTTTCCAAATACTCCAAATTTTATCTTTATATTTTATATAAAATCCACGGAGTCAAAACCTGTGGAACTCACCAAGAAATTTTGTTGACGTATTTGAAATGTGTATTCTCAGGTAACTAAGAAGTTTGAGGTAAACCATCGGTTCCAAGGATATCGTGGTTCCCCTCATTGTTATGAATTTGGTCTATTTTAATGTTTCATATTAGAATAATTACTATATTGTAATAATGTTTACAGAACCAAAGTTCATAATATATTAATTTATGAATGTTCAATATATGTGGTTGACTATGGTTCCAATTGTAAACGTCACAACCCCCGCGTTTCCACCGTCGGTCAGGGTGTGACATATTGGTATCAGGCTCGATTAGGCTTGCGAGCCCACTAAATTGTTCATGAGCAAAGCTCGAGTTTCATTTTAAGGCTCGAATCGAGCTCGAGCTAAAGCTTCCTCAAAATTAAATGAGTCGAGATCGAGCTTGGTCCGGCTCGGGCTCAGCTCGGCTCGTTTACACCTCTAAATACAACTATAGTCTAGGGCTTACTCTAGTAGGTATAGATATACCGCTATCCTACTCAAACTTAAAAATAGAGTTTTATTAATCATATATTATTATTTATTTATTTTATAAAAACTCATCTACGTGTATAACGAATTATATAAAAACTTAAAAACACAAGAATTTTGATCAATTAATCAAATAGGTTTCATAATACATATGCTTTATCACAACTAGACCTAGCTTGTACACCTAAGTTTTATTATCATCGGGCCTTGTGCATTATCCAACCTAAGTGAATTAATTGATAAACTAAAAGCTTGTAGTTTTAAGGAAACTAAAACCAGTCAATAGACACGAATAATTGATAGAACCAAATAAATAATTATAGTATTTTTCTATTTATCGATGCACTTTAAGTTCTAATATTTTCTTTAAAATCCATTCTAGATGGATGAACTATGGATGTTGGTTCAACCCCCAACAAACCAACCCATACTTCCCATAATCCCTGAAGATCCATACTATCGCGAGCTCCCTGTGGCATACAACCCTATCCCACCAGTCGAGGAGGCACCGATACAGCAGGAAGAGATCGAGATCGAAGAAGATCCTAAGGAGGACATGGAAGATGATCCCGAGGAAGATGTTGAGGAAGATATGGATAACGAAGTGATCATGATAATTGAATTAGAATCATATGGCACACCTCCATCCACCCGAATTCACTCTTTCACTACAACTCCAAGTCGATGTCCCAGGAAAACTGCTAGGATATCAATCCCAGATCTGAGACCCACAACTCTTAGGCAAAGCAAGAGGTTTTCCTACACCCAAAAGTGGGTAGATTGACCTGATTGGGAGAGAAACAAGGTGAACAAATGGATATCCGAAAGGAAGGCAGTAGGAGCTCTCGATAAAGGTCAAGCGTCGGGAACGACACCTCCATCTTCCATGGACATTGATGACTTGTCTCTCTTATTCGAAGAAAATACCCGCTTGCATGGACAAGTCTGGCACATCAGTGATAAACTGAGCACCATGCAGGGACAGGTAGCACAAACTAGAGGAGGAATGACTCGTATGGGGAGAAAACAAGAACAACATTAGACTGATCTGGATAACCTCCACCAACGAATGAACTATCACCATAGCAACTGGATGAACTACAATTCAATGATGACTGCTGTGGAGAATCAAAATGATATTGCTCTCTCTCTGGCACATGGAATTGGAGAACGACATGTAGCACTCAAAGAAAGTCATGAAACACTTGAAGAAAGGCATGTAGCTCTCGAAGAAAACCATGAAACACTTGAAGAAAGGCATGCAACGATCACAACAGGCCACACAGAACTGGTTGCAATGCACACCGAGTTGTCAAATGCGGTGGCCCAATTGATGAACTTCTGGTGAGAAGAAGTATCAGGTTGTAGCAAGGGCAAGTTGTTAAACTTGCAAATTTTGAGTAACTCTTCGGATATGTTAAGTCATGTGAGCATATGTTAGTTTTGTTTGTTTCACCTATATGATAGCAAAATTTAGGGCTTTTGTACCCCTAAGACTTAGGTCTTTACATTTTGTACAAGTAAAGACCGATGTAAACGAATACTAATGTTTAAAATGAAATATACGATGTATTTAGTTTCAAAATCTTGTCGAACTATCACATGAACCATTTTGTAAACAACAATTGCTATAAAAAAAATCAAACATAAATAATCATTCCAAAATAAATTCTTAAAATGGCTAACACTAACATTGCAAACTTACTGACTATTATAGGAAGACAATATGCCTCCAAGAAAGAGCACTCGTTTAAACCCAGGTGTACCAACTCCACGTGCGAGGAGTTGGTACAATTGCTATATGAAATATACGATGTATTTAGTTTCAAAATCTTGTCGAACTATCACATGAACCATTTTGTAAACAACAATTTGCTATAAAAAAATCAAACATAAATAATCATTCCAAAATAAATTCTTAAAATGGCTAACACTAACATTGCAAACTTACTGACTATTATAGGAAGACAATATGCCTCCAAGAAAGAGCACTCGTTTAAACCCAGGTGTACCAACTCCACGTGCGAGGACAACACTTATGCCCTACGCTTCGACTTCTACACCTCCAATAATGAAGCTGAATACGAAGCCCTATTTTACGACCTAAGGTTGGTAGTAAAAATTGGGATGGAAAGGATAATCCTTTTTGGTTTTGAGCACTATAACATTCCTATGGTACACATGCAACCCTAAATGCTTTGGATCTATGTTTACTCTAATCATACATGCATTTTCAATTTTCTAAAGCATTCTCCCTAGCTAGCATACAACTGAAGCTATACAATATAAACTTAGTTTGGATGCTTACCTCTTGAGTAGGGTAGATTTCTTGACCTTTGAAAGCTTGAGCACCTCATGTGTGATTCCTCTATTTGTTTACAAACACCAATACGCAAGAGGAGGCTTGAAAGAATAGGTTACTAGCAAAAAATCAACTTCACCCTCTTGGAATGTAAGTGGAAACCGATTTTGGCTCTAGGAGGGGCTTATTTATAGTGTTACACATGCTAGGGTTACACTTTGTAAACCCTAATGGCCCATGACTTTCCACATTCTCATGCTCCATGGATTTAAAATCCATGGACTATCCATGGATTAGTTTAGCCCTTCTACACAATCATGGATCATTGATCCACACTACAAGAATCATTGATTTACATAATCAATCCCCATATATTTAATTAGTCCATTTTGACCACAAAATTAATTCCAAATTAATTTTTGATCAATACTAATTAAATAATACGATTTCATATAAATATATTAAACTTGTAATATATTAATAAACCATAAATAACCTGTTTGGTAATGGGTATAACATCAATCCTATGGTGTTCATGCAACCTTAATTGTTTTGATCTAGGTTATTCTAAGTAAACATACAACATTGAATACCAAAGCAATAAACCCTAATTAACTAGCATACAAATCTGAAAATCACATATAATTAGGGTTAGGAATATTACCTTGGTTGTTATGTAGCAATAATAATCACAAACCTTCTTGATCTTGACTTCTGAAAGCCTAGTGCCTTAAATGTTGCACCTCTAATGGAGTCACAAACACCACTAGCAATAAGACAACTTAGGAGAGGGAGGAGAGGCACCAAAACGTACAAGATCCTCTTAGGAATGCTTAGCCACGTTTTTGGGAGCCTCAAGGGTCCTTATATAGTTGAGGCTACTAGGGTTTTCAACTTGGAAACCCTAATCGAATTGCTTAAGCCCTAAGCAGCCCAAAGATCCCTCCAGAAGGCCCCTTGGATGATTTCTATATGGACTCTCATATGGAATTTGTTCACTGCATCCTGGATCTTAAGACCAACTTTGTAACTATCTTATAATTACAGTATCAGCCCCCTTAATTTAATTAATCTCTTTTGACCAGAAAATTAATTCTAAATTAATTCTTAATCAATACTAATTAAACAATATGATTTCTCCTTTAATATATTATTCATATAATATATTAAAAAATCATAATTAATCATCTTTCTCCATAATTCATCCTACCAATTGCTAAGGTGAAGGCAACCCAAAAGGACCACGCTCATAATCGGGTCAAGTACATACCAAAATAATTATGGGCTTAGACACCTAATCCAACAGTCTCCCACTTGGATAAGTCTAATAACTATTTTGAAAGTTTAACTTCAGAACCTGATCAACAATCGTAGCTGTCAAAAGCCGCTGTCAACTCTGATCTTATGAGCAACATGTTCTTTAGATAAGGGATCATATATTCCACCATTCTAGATATCGTATGAACTGAGACATCGATTTTAATCATACTCTCTGTTTATGTGTTGTTTCCCAATTTCCCATTTATGACGACTGACAACAAACTACAATTGAGCACATCAACTAAGTCCAGGCCTGGCGAAGAACTTAGGGTGTCTTCACTAAATCATTGAGGGGCCCACAAATATGGCTTTTATCCCTATTAGGGTAAAAGGAACGAATAAACTTCGACTTAAATGTTCGATTTTACCTATTCATCAAATCAAACACAACAATATGTTTTATAACAACAAGTTACTGGTGCATTTACATATTATCAATGTGCAACCGACTTGAAAACTACAACTCACACGTCTCCGTTTCAATAATATAAGATATTATCGTCTCACTAATCACACGTGATAAAATCTATGAAGTAATTCAAGTGTGGGTTTAATCCAATACTCAAATCTTATTTTAGGAGCACTCATGAACACTGCAACAGACTTTTGTTATGTGTAAAATGCTTTAGACAATCTACAGTCTGATTCATTACAGTCTTCTTTCATACCTACTTTGAAAGTATGATCGACTGTGGATGGTTTGAATAATCTTATTATTCGGGAAGTCAAAACATGCAAAGTGAAACACAAGAATAATCGAAACCAATATGTCCCCAAACTTTTGAGTATAAATAAAACACCTTTTATTTAGTCACCATATTGATTACACATTATTCATTGTATAATGTTTCGGATAATCAACTTATTACTAGATTTATAACAATAGTTGTCCCATGCTCCAAGCATGCACACTATGTTTACCTATGGTCCTTACTTTGTGAAATAGATCAAATGAACACATTTCAAATGATGCTCATTTCAGAATTCCCAATCCTTATCACAGGTGTAAGAATATCAAATTCTTGTTAGATTCTAACATTTTATGTAATCATCCTTTTGTAATGTCACAACACCAAAGCCACTAAGACTTTGCCAATGATATTACAAAGTGCTCTATGAAGTCTCACATTAAAAGTACATTTCTTTGAACATCCTTCTTGCATAACAGTTTCTAATCTACATAGATTCTTAATATCCAATTCCCATTTATGGAAACATTTCCATATTTGCCATATGACAACTCATACTAAATAGGGTCCTATCTATTCATAATAATGTCAATATGGTCCATCCATTACAATACTTCCAACTACCACAAGGACCAACCCTTAACGAAACTTAGAATGTCCTTGATAGTTGTTTAATTATTTTAATTATTTCCGGTTCTAGTCCTTTTTTCCCTCTTAATGCCCTAGACATTTGGAAAAATAGAACATACAAATATTACAACATATGCAATCGATCCTATACCCGAAGTGTATGGGATACGATATGCAATGGAAACATGATACTTTACCAGTCCTTTTCCATAATATTGCATATATAGAATTTCCTTATGTTGAATCTTTTCAACATATCATTCATATATGTCTTTTGACTAAATTTGATTAAAATTCCTTGATCTAAGCTTTTAGATTTGAAATGAAGTATAAGTTTTTCTCTTTTAATTATAGCAAAACAACTTTTCAACCTCTGCAACTTTGCGAATTGAAACTTTTGTTTTCTATAATTAATATTGCTAACTTGTAACACATAATAATCATGCTCCCACTAAAATGATGATTATATCCTTATTAGCATAACACTTATGTTCCCACTAGCTTTGACATGTACTCAGACAGCAGTTGTACTTCTAGTAATAAATTCTTATTGACTTTTTACCACAGTTTACATTTCTGATACGAGATGCTTCGATAAACCTTTATCCAAGCTTCTCAAACTCATACCTTTCCATAGAAAGCTCATATGTGTGTCTAAACCACTTTAGAACTTATAGCATTAAGTCTTAAATGTTCAAACTAATTGCCAAATCTCACAATTCGAACTATGAAGAGGGATGTCGTAATCACAAAAATGAATTTAAGAATGCAAATATCACAATTGCTATCTCCTTAAAATCTCTCTCAGTGAAAGCGTTTCATCACAATCATTTTCATGAAATGGAGAGAAACCTTATGACACTTAGATTTTACCGTGTAAGTGTTCCTATCCATGTGAATTTTCCATAACCATAATCACAAGACAAGGTTTGTGACAAATCCAAACTCATATGGACTGAACTTGTTCAATCTTAATTTCTTGCGCCATGGAAGCACGAGCGCCCACCATTGCTTCCAAGTTGTTAAGCAATTCACCTTTATAGAAAATGAGCTTTCATTAATCAAGGTAATTTGCTTTATGCAATCAGTTGAGAACTCTTAGAACTCACATGCATAGTCAACTCAGCTGGAATGGGACAAAAACAAGAATATGTCAACATGATAGGTTACAAACCTCAAGTCTTGTGCTAGTGTAGGACAATAGGTTTTATTCTTGATTAGTTCTTGAAACTTTTCAAAATCATTTAGACTCCCACTGACCTCTTGAGATATAAGATTCTTTTGTCAATAAACAATTCTTGTCAAAAAAATATTCAAGAGTTAGTACGGGTTCCTATCAAGACAAACATTTCACACAATTGATCTTAGATGATCTTTGTCTTATCAAAAGAAATCACAACTTACCAATTTCAAATTTGCAAGAGTAAGAAACATTTATACTCCATGCTTGATGAGTGCTTAAACTTACTGAAGACGTGTCACTTAATATCACAATCTTGGAGTACAACTCTAAGACTTGATTTTGGAACGAAGTATGATTCACCTTTTGATTTAACCACTTCAACAATTCTTGATTCCTCTTCTTAGCCATACTAGTGCACTAAGATTTACTTAGAGGATCAATTGTGATATGGTTTCACAATCAATGAGACGATCATAAAACACGATACTAAAGTACTCTCATATGTTTTCAGATTGGAGAACCTTTTATCTTTCTGCCGAATTGATTCTTCTTATTTGTTCTGCTATAATTGAAACTTTTCAATAATTCAGAATTACACTTAATCTTGAAATCATAACCACATTTACTACACGTTTAGTAAATCATGACGAAAAACCATATTGTTATATGTGGTGGACTTGACCAGTGCACAACATTGTGTACCATATCTCTTAGTCTTTCACTTGACTCACATACTTATGTGAATAGAGAATTAGTATTAATTTCCTAAGTACCAAGATTTCCATACATCACATGACTGAAATCATATGATTCCAAGCTTCTATCCAATTGAAACTTGGGCAATGGCAATCTTTCCTAACTTAGAAAATTACGACACTACCATAAATAACATAACTAAGAATCACATCCACTTAATATTGCTTATAATTGAAACACACAAGCATCAATTTTCACAAATGACATTGCAACGAAATATAAATAAGACAAGACTCAAAATTTATTTTATTTATAAAAGTGTGGAAAACATGTCCTTAAAATGCAAATTCAAATGAAAACTATAATATTACATATTCCTAAGCAATCCATCATAACTCTCTAGGTGGCAACTCAAAAAATCCGATCTTCAAATCATGCGATCGAAATCCATTTCTTCGTGATCAGACTCAGCTCACTCTTCCTTTAATCTTCCTTTCTTTTCTTCGATCCTATAAAACATCAAAATGCAATATTATTACATCTTGTATTAAGAATCTACAAATAGGAACTTAATAGAGCTAGATAGTGAATGTTATCTGAAGAATAGTCACACACTTTGACTCTCCTATCTATTAGAGCTCTTAGGTAGTCAGGGAAGCTTCGTAACCAATGCCCTATCATTTGGCACTGGAAACAAACAAATTCTTCTAGAATGGTACAAGGGATTATCTCATATTTAGCCTTTATCTTGCATAGAGAAACATTTTCTGGACTTCGAATGTTGCCATGGACCATAGAAGGTTGGGATATTGATTTACCAGACAAATTTGCTTGACCAGTCCGCCATATCATTGCTGCTTCAGCAGCAATAAGCAAATAGGTAAGATCAATGAGGGTCACGTCGTCATCCATCATATAGTACTCTCTAATGAACTCACTATATTAGTCAGGAAGTGATTAAAGAACCCAGTCAACAACCAACTTCCTTGAGACATTGACACCCAACATCCTCAACCTGCTAATGTGTGAATTCATCTCTAAGATGTGTGCACACACATACTTTCCATCTTCGTGTCTTTTTGTGTCACACCCCCGAACCAGACGGCGGAAACGTCTGAGGGCTATTGTGACTCAATTGAATACCATCACAATGAATATACATGAAACATAACATCATACAATACCAAGCATTGGAATATTACAACTTGTTGCGTTTACATTCAGTATATAGTTTCAAAACATTACATTCTCAAATGTAGATTGTTCAATACTAGTTAAACAAACAACAAGACATCACTGAGTACATTTTTCCCTTCGGTTTACCTGTTACCTGAGAATACAAGTATTTTGAAAAAACGTCAACATATGAAATGTTGGTGAGTTCATAAGTAATGTTTGAGATATAGTGGTTTGTATTGTTTTGAAAATCACTAGAAAATCCGATATTTTCTGAAACGAACTTAGTATAAAAAGTGTGAAGATCCGTAAGTATGCTTGTTTGTTTCTATAAATGTAGGAGTACGATTTGTAAAACTCGGTATGTAATTTGTAGGTGTATTAATTGAAAACCCTAGGAAAACCCGACGTTTTCCTAATACTTTGCATTAAATAATTTATGTTTTGTTTCTTCGTTACGACAGGTGTATTCGTTGAGCTACGGAGATGTTGGATTAACAGTGGGTTGTGAATTCTTGTAACGTACGTTAATGAAAACGACCAGTTGACAACCGTACAAACGATCCCTTAGGCGTCGCTCGCACTTATTCACATAACCCAACCCCCCGGACTCATGTAGCCCCACGACCGAGGGGAAAAAGAAGGTGCGAAGCCCCCGGTAATTCCCTACGTCGTTCAAGGCTATAGTGAATGCGAAGGGCCCTTAGCCCAACTCGCATTGGAGAAATTCGACTTCGCTAGCAGTACCGAAGGACCCTTGGGGACCAACAGCACGTTCGCCATTGAAAGCCCTTTTACGCTGTGTTGGATCATGTAAGACCCAACAACTCGTAAGGTTGATGTCTTCGGGCCTAAAGATCAGGTCATTGGGCTAGCTAGGCCCAACAAACAAGATTTTACACTTTTGGGTCCAAAGATGGTGTATCGACGTCTGTGCACTCTCACGTATGAATTGAATTCCCAAAGTTTTCCGTGTATGAATCGAGTTGTCGTCGTGTTAGTAGTTTCGGATTTGTTATTGATTCGAGACCGAATCAATTCGTTTGATAACGATTTTTGGTGTTGTTGTGTATTGTAATTTGTCGGTAGTCGCAGTGTCAATATTTGATCACAACGGATGTATTGAATTAACATTGAAAATTTTCTGTTTACAGCCCTCTTTATTTTGCAAATTTACTTTTTCAACCTTTTGAATAAATTAATTTCCGGTTTAGTCCTTAAACCATTTTTCTTGGCATTCTAACACCAAAACTTATTGAAATTGATATTTTTCAGCACATTTTTAGTTGAAAACAGTTTTAGTCCCTCAAAATACAGTTTTCTCGGCTGTAACCTCTCTTTTTCACAATTTTTACACTTTTGGCCCAAATTGGAAATTTTTTGCAACTTTGGTCGTTTTTAATTATGAAAAGCATTTTTAACCTTTGAAAAGGACTTAGAACACTAGTAGTCCACTGTTTTACAGAAAAACACAGTTTCAGCCCCTCAAATTGGAAAATTTCGCATATTGGGCCCTATTGGGCCGAAAATGTCATTTTTAGCCCATTAAGCTTGAAATTTATATTTTTAATCCTCCAAAAGGGTATATTTCCAGAAAATACATTATTGAAACTGTTTTGACTCATCTCACCCATCAGAATTCGTAATATGTCATTTTGGGCCCTTTAACTTTATATTTTTAGCATTTTGTGTCCAAAAATTGAGTTTTTAGCCCAAAGAAGATGTTATTAAGCCACTTAGCTATTTTTCTTGAAATACTTTGTATGTAGAAATATAATTGATGCTAGTATCATTTAACATAAAGTATATCTTGATTTTTAGGAGCTTATGACTAGATCCAACATCATAATCACACAAAAACACACATATAAGCATAAAAATCATACAAGGCATACAAATACATATAGATCTACACATTTTCTTGTATTCCCCCCCCCCCCACAAAACTTATAAAACAGAAAAATAGGGAGTATGAAGCTCACCTTGTTTGAAGGTTTCGGTTTTTGATGAAGATGTGAAGAGGTTTTTGGCCCTAGCAAGCTTCTTGAGGAGCTTTACAACTTAGATGGCTCTAAGATGTATGACTCACGAAATGGAAAGGGTTAAGAGGAGATTTTGAAGAAATCAAGAAGCTAAACCATGGATATAAGTAAAAACTTACCTAGGATGATGATTTTTGGTGAAGAATCCTCTTGAAAGCACACACCAACTCGAGATTTTTTATGGAAGAGGGAAGAGGTTTTTGAGAGTGTTTAAGAGAGTTTTTGAAAGAAAAATGAAGGTGGTGAGAGGGTTGGCCGAGAATATGGAGAGAAGGGAGAGAGAGATCATAACCTTGTTATTTGTGAGGTAATAGTTAGTCTTGAAACATGAGATGCTACCATAGATACATGGTGGTTAAACATGAGTTGTCACATGCATGTTTAGTCTTCATTTATCCATTCTTTTCTTTTTTTTATTTTATTAAACATGGGCTCATTTGGGCTAAGGAGAGAGGAAAGTAATCATCTTGGGCCCATACTCGAATTTATGAAGCCCAAAAATAAATTTTCGGCCCATTGGGGCAAATGAAATCTTTTATGGACCAACAAGGCTCATTAGAGGTAAGATGGATTATTTTAGGCCCACATAGCCCAAAATGCTAAAGTTTTATGAATGTGGTCTGTTTAGAGCCCACTTAGGGCTTCTAGGCCCAATAGGAGAATTGTAGTTCATAAGGAACTTGGACCGGGATTACTAAGGTTTCCAACCCTTAGTTGAACATATGAGGTGTATTTTGAACGAGGATAGAGTATTGTATTCACTTAGAGTACATGCTTTTACAATGGATGATGTTTATATGAGAATAGAATTTCCTAGCTAAAAATGCTAGTTGTGACATTTTGCCAATCTGGCTTGAGTGACCTTGAACTTTTCAAGTCTTCGAGCACGTGGGTTGGGGAGAATTATTGGAACATCATCTTCATGTGGAAAACTTTTTCCAAAGGATTCGGGAAGATCATAGTTGGTAGACTTTAACATCTACGAAATGGGAGAAATTCAAATTAGTTGATTGAATCCTTAATAAAACACCCAAATGAGATATTAAGGCTAAGACCCAACACAATATCCTACAATATGGAAGAGGGATGCCGTAATCTAAATTGCAGAATATTTGAAGGTAGGTAAATGACGATTTACCAATTTCCACCATCAAAAACGAAAAGGAAGTTTAAGTTTTAAATGAATTGAAACTCCTAGATCTTTTGAGATTCATTGAACTTTTCAATGGCATGTTTAATCTTGATTATGCCCTTCAGGTTTGTGACTGGGATGCTGAGGATCATAAACAAGGTGTGGATAACCATGAAAATTATCTTGGTACTCTCAATGTTACAGATCACCTAATCAATGTGTCGGTTAACTACACACGCTCCATTGATCTATGATAAACATCAAGCTACCTATTTCCATCCTTTATTGGTCCCATATTAGTGTGCCGATTAACCACACACGCTCCACTAATGACCAACAAGGTGCAATTCGCAATTTCATGGATTAGCACCAACTCCACATTTTTCCTAAAGTAACTAAGATTTGGGAATTTATAAAAGTGTTTAGTTACTTCGTATTTCATTATACTTATAATGCAAGGTTGTGTCCTATCCTACCTGCTCAGCTAACGTCCCTCCACTAGTCAAGAGTGCGATGGGTGAGAATGGACACCCATTCAATCGGCATTTTCTAGGCAATTTCCTTAAACATCATTTATAGACCATCTTCGTGAATGAGGCCTACTAACGGTAAGACTGACATTTACTTATACATATATAATATTAAACTTTTAATTCTATATAGTATAAGGGTGTATTTTACACTTTTAAAATACTAAGTTGTTTAATCTATTAACAAATTATAATTTTAATTTGATTAACTTAAACCATACTATTATGGATTTATTAATTATCTCTTTTAATTAAACTCTTAATTAAATTAATAAAACCATAAGGGTGTAATTTGAACTTTTTCAAAATTCTAAGGTCTTAGAATTTAATATTTCAAAATTAATACATTTTAATTAAATTTTAAATTACAAAACTTGAGGACAAATTTTAAAACCTTTCAAAATATTAGGGTTTAACTATTTAAATTTCAAAAACAAAAACTTTTAGGTTCAAATTTAAACTATAAAACCTAAAGGGTGTAATCTGAAACTTTTCAAACTTACCAGGTTAAATATTTGACTTAAAATAATCTTATATTATCCATATTTAACCACATCCATCAATTTTGATAAGGATAACCATTCCAAACATAAAAAAACGATTTTAGGCAATAAAAACGAGTTTTGGAAGTAATATCTGACCGGGCCCGACACATAGTCAAAACAGAATCATCGAGGGGCCCAAGATATCGCTTTTATTCCTCTTAGGATAAAAGGGAACATATAAACTTCGACATTATATGGTGGTACTAACTACTCATTAAATCATGCACAATGATACATTTTATAACATTAAGTTACTGATGCGTTTTCGAATCATGAATGCACAACCAACTCGTAGTCAACAACTCATATATCTTAGTTTGGAGACTATATGATATTATCGTCTCACGATCACTTGTTATAAATTCCATGAAGTGAATCGTGAGCGTGGGTTGATCGAATACTCAAATCTTATTTCAGAAGTACTCATGAATGGTGTAGCAAACTGTTGTTATGCCTAACGCCTTAGACAATCTACAAGCCAACTCATTACAGTCTTCTTTCATACTTACTTCCAATGTATGATCAACTGTGGATAGTTTGAGTAATCTTATTATTCGGGAAGTCAAAACATGCACAATGAACCACAAGAATAATACTAATCCTATATAGCCCCAAAAATTGTGAGCATAAATAAAACACCTTTTATTTAATCACCATATTGATTACTCATTATTCATTGTATAATGTTTCGATTGATTAACATAATACTTGAATTAAAACAATAGTTATCCCATGCTCCAAGCATGCATACTATGTTCACCTATGGTCCTTACTTTGTGAAATAAATCAATTTGATTTCTAATTAAACTCATTTCAAAATTCCAAATTATTAAGTTTAAGAATACCAAATTCTTGCAACTATTAGTACGTGTTAGTTCTAAACTATTATGCAAATATTCCTTTTGTATATTCCTTTGGAGATTGTTACAAGACAATTCCATAGAGATGAAGTCTCAAATTCAAAGTACATTCCTTTGAACATCCTTCATTGTAGAAAAGTTTCTAACTTACTCATATATTCTTGATATCCAATTCCCATTATGGAAACTTTTCCATAATTGCCATATGACTATCCATTCTTAAAAAAATCCTATCTATTTAGATTTGTATCAATATGGTCCATTCATTACAATACTTCCAACTTTCCATAAGCAACCAATGCTTAACAAACCTTAGATTATCCTTGACAGTTGTTTAACCACTTTAGTCATATTTAGTTATGGTCCTTTTTCCCTCTTAATGCCCTAGGCATTTGGAAAATTAGAATACATGAATATTATTGCATATGAAATCGACCCTATATCCGAGGCATATAGGACATGATTCATAATGTCTTACATAAAGACGTGATACTTGATCCGTCTTTTGCTATAATATTTGTGTTTTCCCTGTTCTCACAATTCGAACTATGAAGAGGAATGTCATAAACATAATCGAATTTTGAGAATGCAATTAACATTTCCATATACAGAATTTCCAATGTTGAAGAATTTCAACATGGTATTTATATAAATCCTTGACTAAATTTGATTAAATTCTTAATCTAAACTTTTAGAATTGAAATGAAATATAAGTTCCTCGCCCTTAATTATAGCAAAGCTACTTTTCAACCCTACAACTTTGCAAATTGAAAACTTTGTTTTCTATAATTAACATTGGTAACTCATGTACAACACTTACCACAATAATTATGCTTCCACAAGCATAATAATTATTGCCTTACTAGCATAACACTTATGCTCCCACTAGCTTTGACACGTACCCATAAATAAGATCAATACTTATTGACTTTCTTACTAAAGTTCAGATTTCTAAGGTCACACACCTTTTATTAGAAAGCTCATATGTGTGTCTAAATAATTTTAGAACTTACAACAATAAGTCTCAAATGTTTATACTTTTTGCCATTTCTCACGATTCGAACTATAAAGAGGGATATCGTAATCATAATCAACTTTGAGAATGCAAATATCATAATTGCTAACTCTTTAAAATCTACTTAATGAATGCGTTTCCTCACAATCATTTTCATGAATTGGAGAGACACCTTATGACACTTAGATATTTTATGGTGTATGAATTCCTATCAATGTGAATTTGCCAAAACCATAATCACAAGACAAGGTTAGTAACAAATCCAAACTCATATGGACTGAACTTGTTCAATCTTAGTTCCTTGCCACTTGGTAGCACAAGGGCCTACAATGTCTTCCAAGTTGTTATGCAAACAATTGAGAACTCATAGATCTCACATGCATAGTCAACCAACTAAAATGGCCATAGAAACAAGAATATGTTAACACGATAGGGTACAAACCTCAAGACGTGTGCTAGTGGTTAACAATAGGTTTATTCTTAATTAGTTCTTGAAACTTGTCAAGATCTTTAAGACTCCCACTGACGTCTTAACATATAAGATTCTCTTTGTCAAGAAACATTACTTGAGAAACAAATATTCAAGAGTTAGTGCAGTTTCTTATGAAGACAAACACTTTTGACAATCGATCTTAGTTAATCTTTGTTTTATCCAAAACATTACAACTTACTAATTTCAAATGTACAAGAGTAGAAAACATTTTACTCTACATTTGCTGATATGTCACTCAATATACAGTCTTGGAGGATGACTCTAAGATTTGATTTTGGAACAAAGTATGATTAATCTTAATTGGTTTAGCCATTTCAACCATTCCTGATTCGTCTTCTTAGCCAAACAAATGCACTAAAGTATCATTAGACTTAGAGGATCAAATTGTGATATGGTTTTCGTAATCCTTAAGATGATAAAAACATGATACTGAAGTACTCTCCCAGCTTTTCAGATTGGAGAAACTATTGTCTTTTCTGCCTAATTTGATTCTTCCTATTCGTCCTGCTGAACATTGAAACTTTTTCAATGATTCAGAATTATACTTAAACTTGTAAGCATAACCATATTTACTAAATCTAGTAAAACATAACACATAGTCTTACTTTTCTTTGTGTTGGGCATGACCAGCGCACAACCAAGTGTACCCGATCCTCTAGTCCTTCACTTAACTCATGTATACATGTGAACAAGGAATTAGTCCTAATTTCCGAAAGATGAAGGTTCTCATTCATCACATAATACAAGTTGCATGATTCCAAGTTTCTATCCAACTGAAACTTGGGTGATGAGAATCTTTCCCTATTTGGTAAATTTAGACACTACCACAAACGAAAGAATCCAATCCATATTGCTAAAATAGAAAAACCAATTTTCACATATCCCATTGCGAGGAAATATAAAATAAGATAAAATAAAAAAAACTCTTTATTTATATAATTGTGGAAAACCTTTTCCTTACAATGCAATTACAAATGAAAACTATGTTATTACAAATATCTAAGAAATCTATCATAACTCTTAAGCAGCAGCTTAAAATCCGATCATCGAACCATGTGATAGAAATCCATCTCTTCGCGATCAGACTCTGCATGCGTTTCCTTTAAGCTTCCCTTGATCCTACAAAACATCAAAATGTAATCTTATCACATCATGTATTAAGAATCTACAGGTAGGAACTTAATAGAGTTACATAGTTGACTTACCTAAAGCAGAACCATGCAGTGGATTCTTCCATATCTTAGATCTCTCAAGTAGTCTGGGTAGCTTCGCAACCAATGCCCCTTATTTTGGCAATAGAAACATATGGAATCTATGGGAATGGTACACAGGACAATCTTAGACTTAGCCTTTCTACTTCCCTTGGGAAGATAAATCTTTTCTGGACTTCCAATGTTTCGATTGTTAATGTCCATGGAAGTTTGGGAAGTAGATCTTCTAACCAATTTTACTTACCCAGTGCGTCAAATCATTGCAGACTCAGCAACAATAAGCAAATACGTATGATCAATAAGGGTCACGTCGTGGTCTGTCATATAGTAGTATTTAACAAAATGACTATACGACTCGGGAAATGACTGAAGAACCAAGTAAACATCCAACTTCCTCGACACAACAAATCCTAACATTCCCATCCTATCAATGTATGACTTCATCTCCAAAACATGTGCACACACAGACCTTCCATCTTGGTATTTGCTAGCCAATAGGGCTTGAGTGACCTTGAACTTTTCAAGTCTTTGAACTTGTGGGTTAGGGAGAATAATTGGAGGAGGTGGAAGAAGTGAAGTATCATATTGTAGAATATCATCTTCATGTGGAAAATCTTTTCCAATAGATTCAGGAAGACAATAGTTGTCTGACCTAGACATCTATAAAGGGAGAAATTTAAATTAGTTTATTTGAGTCCTTAATATAACATGCAAAAGAAATATTAAGTCTAGGACCCAACATAATATTTTATAATTGCGAAGAGGGATGCCATAATCCAATTGTAAAATATTTAAAGGTAGGTAAATGACGATTTACCAATTTCCACCATGAAAAATGAAATAAATTATTATGTTTTAATTGGATTGAAATTCCTAGATCTTTGAGATTCATTGAACTTTTCAATGGCATGTTTAAATCTCGATTGTGCCCTTCAAGTTTATGACTGGGATGTCGAGTATCACAAACAAGGTGTGAATAACTATGTAAACTAGCTTGGTACACCAAATGTTACAGATCACCGAATCAATGTGCCGTTTAACCACATACGCTCCATTGATCTATGATTAACATCAAGTTACGCTTTGCCACACATTGTCAGTCCCAAATTAGTGTGCTGGTTAACCACACACACTTCACTAACGTCTTAACAAGGTGCAAAGTGTAATTTCATGGATTAGCACAATTTCCACATTTTTCCTAAAGTAACTATGATTGGGAATTTAATAAAAGTTTAGTTACTTTATTTTTTATCATCATACTTTTAATGAGGGAAAATTAATGTCCTATCCTACCCGTTCGGCTAACGACCCTCCACTAGTCAAGGAAGCGGTGGGAGAGAGTGGACACGCATTAAACTGCCATTTTATAGGCAGTAACCTTATACCCCCCTTATGGACCGGTTCCGTGAATGTGGCATACTAACGGTAAGACTGACTTGTCTTATACATATATACAAGTGTTAACTTTTAATATTATAAAGTACAAGGGTTGAATTTTAAACTTTTCAAATTCAAAGGTTTGGAATTTAAATGTTTCAAAAGTGAGACTTTACAAATTCCAAAACATGAGGGCATGTTTGGAAACTTGTCAGAACTCTTCATATCCATAACTTATGAGTTTAATGTGTGTTGTATGAAAAGAATATTGATAATCCATAACTTGAGGACCAGTCATGGAGTTCATTAAAAACATTTATGAAAAGACTTTTCATGTTCCATAACTTGAGGACAAGTTATGGAATTCATTAAAGAATATTTAGATCAATTCTAACAAGGAAAAATTAGCATATAATATTTTATTGATCTAACCTAACTCATGTAGCAAGACAATTCATATCAAATAATACAAATAATTAACCTATTATCTTAATATTTGACAATTGTCCTTTCATTTTTAGAACATATGAGTTTAATGTTTGAGACTTTTCATTTTCCATAACTTGAGGACATGTTACGGAGGTCATTAAAATTCATTTAGATCATTTTCTAACAACTAAAATTATCAAATAATTTATGATCTAACTAAACTCATAATCAAGATAATTTCAAGTCAACAATTTGATACCAATTTTGTTTATCATATAAAAACAACAATTGATATTTGGACAAAAGTCTATACTCTAAAAAAGTATATGGCCTTTTGTGATTCTCTTTTTATATAGAAATGAAGTAAAATTTTCAAGTTAATAACTATTAATTAAACAACAATTCTTTTAAAACTTTGACAATTATCTTGTGGTTTGATGAGTACAAGCACTACCATACCATAAAAAAACATTTCCAATGATCCAAAATAGTTTGTGATAGTGTTCCCAATCCAAACCAGGCTAAGAAACTCGAAATTCTGCAAACAGAGTCTTCAAGTCGTCGAGTGCAAGAACTGGACTCGGCGAGTTGCTTTGTTACTGAGTGGACTCGTCGAGTCTGTTCATGGACTCAGCAAGTTCACCAATCAGAGGCCAAAATTTGGACTTTTTTAGCTTTGAGAAACTAGGAAGAATCAAATATAATAGAAAACAATCCTAGGCTCTGATACCACTGTTGGGTTTTGAGCACTATAAAACTCCTAAGGTGCACATGCAACCCTAAATGCTTTGGATCTATGTTTTCACTAATTACACCTGCATTTTCAATTTTCCAAAACATTCTTCCTAGCTAGCATACAAGTGTAGCTATATAATATAAACTTAGTTTGGATGCTTACCTCTTGGGTAGGGTAGAGTTCTTGACCTTTGAAAGCTTGAGCACCTCAAATGTGATGCCTCTATTGGTTCACAAACACCAATATGCAAGAGGAGGCTTGAGAGAATACGTTACTAGCACAAAATCAACTTCATTCTCTTGGAAAGTAAGTGGCAACCGATTTTGGCTCTAGGAGGGGCTTATTTATAGTCTTGCACATGCTAGGGTTACCCTTTGTAAACCCTAATGACCCATGACTTTCCACATTCTCATGGTCCATGGATTTAACCTCCATGGACTATCCATGGATTAGTTTAGCCCATCTGCACAATTATTGATCATTGGCCCATACTACAAGAATCATTGATTTACATAACCAATCCCCATATATTTAAATAGTCTCTTTTGACCACAAAATGAATTCCAAATTAATTCTTGATCGATACTAATTAAATAATATTATTTCATATTAATATATTATACTTGTAATATATTAGTAAACCATAAATAACCTTATTCTCAAAATCCATCTTATCAAATTGCACTGGTGAAGGTAACCCAAAAAAGGACCATGCTACAATCAGATCAAGTACATCCCAATTATAGTTTTGGGCTTAAACACCAAATCCAACAAATAGCCGTAACCGACTCATGCCTAGCATCTAACTAGGTGACTAGAGAATTCGAAGCGATGGATCAACAAATGGAGAAGTATGTCAAAGCAGTCCAACGAATCACAAGTCCACTTAAGAGTTTCGCCATAAGACATATTCCGAGGGGAAGCAATAAACGGGCAGACGCCATCAACAAACTTGCATCAACATGTTTTGTCCATCTCTATAAGGTAGTCTTGGTATCAATGCAAAAAGAAAGGAGCATCGGTGAACACCAAGTTGACTCTCTATCTACGGAATGACCCAGCTGGATGACACCCATTATAGACTATTTATAGCACGACATACTTACTGACGACCACGCGGAGGCACGCAAAACAAGGATACGAGCTCCTCAATACACAATCTTGGGAGGATCATTATATAGAAAAGGCCACATAGCTCGGTGGCTCAAATGCATAGACAACAAGTCAAGGGAAAATGCCCTCCAAGAAGCCCATGTGGGATCAGCCTGAGCCCACGAGGGGGCATGGGCACTCACAAGCAAGATACTACGCATGGGATCTATCAGTCGGACATACACCAAGATGCCACCAAATTAACCCGAACATGTGTGGAGTGCCAGACCTTTTCACTGGTACAAGGCGTATCCCCAGCCAAGCTGACAAACATCATTAGCCCATGGCCCTTTTACCAATGTGGGATCGACATCATCGGTCCTTTCCTAGAAGCACCAAGGAAAGTGAAGTTATTTGTCTTGGAAGTCGACTACTTCACGAAATGGTTAGAAGCTGAGCCATTGGCATGTATTGCTGGAAAAAAATAATTAAATTCATGTGGAAAAACATCATAACAAGGTTTGGAACACCCAAGGTCCTAATCAGTGATAACGGGCTACAATTTGCCGAGAACCCCTTCAGGAAATATTGTGTAGAGAGAGGAATAGAATAAAGATTCATGTCGGTAGAACACCCCTAAGACAATGGACGAACATAGGTGTCTAATAGGATGTTGGTGCACTGAATCAAAAAACGAATGGGCAAAGCAAAGGGCAACTGGGTAGATGAACTGTCAGAAGTTCGCTGGTTGTATCGAACCATGCCGTGAACCAGCACGAAGGAAACACCGTTCAGTCTGGCCTACAGAGCCAAAGAGATGCTGCCAGTAGAGATGGTGATGGGATCGATACGAACAGAGTACTATTAGGAGCAAACAAACGACATGAACTTGAGGGAGAATTTTGACCTTTTGGAGGAATTCTGAGAACGCTCAAGCATATGCCAGGTCACGTACAAAAAATAGCGGAGGGGTATTACAATCAGCAAGTCAAAAACAAGGCCTTTCGTCTTGGGGACTACGTCCTGCGAAAAAACGAGGCCAGCCATGCACAACCCCGTCGAAAACTGATCCAGACATGGGAAGGGCCATACAAGGAAGTAGAGGTACATTGCAATGGGTCATACTCTTTGGAGACACCCGAGGGAAGACAGATCCCAAGAACGTGGAATGCATGGAACTTAAGAAAGTTCAACTTTTGAGTGTGAACCTGAAAGCCCCTACACAGAAGGGAAGATAGTTCTAGTAAAACATCTTGCGGCCGGATTGATCACCCGGACCGACCGGTGGACGCTCAGTGTAGTCGGATATGGAACTTTAGTGCATTGCAAACTCGCATGGATCAGGATTACATAATGAAAATAGAAAAAATGCACTAGTTTTAATATGTTACGCACCACGGGAATTTATGATGAAGTAAAAATGAAACACAGATGATACTTAGTGAATCCACACGTGCATAAACACATACCCACATACAAAGCAACAAAGCGACATGTTTTAGGATAAAGTCATAATGCACAACGAAAAATTTATACAGGAGGCTTAGCATGCCCAAAGTCATAAAAAAAGATGTCCAAGACTAAGCAAACATGCTTAATACATAAAAAAGAAATGCAATGGAAGATAGCACCAAAGCAAATAAAAGCAAGCACAACTATTGCCAATTAACATATAAACAAAATCCCATCAAAAAATGCCCAAAGCGTACACAACAAAAGATCTCACTCCATGGAAGAGATATTGTTCACTTTATAAGGGACAATTAGGTCAGGCCTTGTGCCAGCCCAATTCAGGCCCAGCTAGCAAGGAGCTGGGCAAGGCCACCCGAAGGCGTCGGGAAAGGTTGGCAAGCACACACTAGGAAAGGCTGGCAGGCATGCACCAAGAAAGGCTGGAAAGGGAGTGCCAGGTCGAGCCCACAGGAGAGTCCCAGGAAAGGGTAGCAAGGGAGTGCAAGGCAAGGGAATCCACAACAAGGCTAGAAAGGGAGCGCTAGACAAGGGAGTCCCCAACGAGGCTGGTAAGGGAGCACAAGGGAAGGTTGGCATACAAGAGCTGTGTAGGCCATGCTAACAGACCATATATCATCAATACGTATAATCACATGTGATTAAATATATTAGAAAAATTATTCAATCAAAAACTCAAAAATGAGTATTGTTCATATAAATCATATGTGATTGGGTACATATAATCACATGTTATTATATGTATCTAATCACACATGATTAAAGTTGGAAAAAATAATTATTGAATCGAGAATACAATAATGACATATGTGATTAAAGATATATAATCATTGATACGACATCGACCTTCGGCGAGTCTTCTAGTCTTTTGCTGCGGCGGAGATCTGGACATCACAATCAGAGAGATCCGTTAGAGCCGCCCCAAGGACTGTGCCCCAACAACGGACTCCAACAATCAAGTTAGATCAACTGATAGATCTGAGATGGTCCTCTATAGTTGGAGAGAACCATCTTGGTGCTGGTGGTGGTCTATGGTGGCTGACGGCGGCGGGTGGCTGCTGAGCCACCCAGTCGTAGTATAATGTGGCAGCTGAGTCATGGGTGAAGAGTCTACGGAAAGGTATAAGGGAAAGTCTCCCTCCATGGAGGAGGCACTATTATATTTATAGTGGAGAATTAGGTCAAGGGGAATTAGGTTAGGCCTTGGGCCAGCCTAATCAAGGCCCAACTAGCAATGAGTTGGGCAAGGCCGCTCGGAGGCGCCGGGCGCGCCCCAGGCAAGGCTGGCGGGCGCGCACCGGGAAAGGCTGGTAGGAGAGCGCCATACAAGAAAGCGTCGGGCTGTTTCCGGAAGGAGAGTCCCTAGCACGGCTGGCAAGGGGACGCCAGACAGGGTTGGCAGGAGCGCGCCAGGCCAGGCTAGCGCTCTAGGGCAGTCTAGGCCATGCTAATGGACCATATATCACCAAGTCCCTCCCCCCCCAATTCAGATGTTATTGGTACATGGCCAATGACATTGGACTGGACTTAGTCATGTAAACTGTGTGTCGACAAGTCCCCCTAGTCTGATGCGATTGGGCTGCTGACAATCGGATCGAACTAGAGAAAGCACCAATGCATTAAATAATAGAGAGAGTGACCGAACCTCGCCCACGAGAGTCGTGGGGTTTTGCGATGAGCCAAACATTGCTTATGCAGCTTGAGGTTACTTGATACATCGTTCATTGAGAGGAGTGGTGCAATGTAACCATTGCTATGGTTACGCCAAGCAAAGCTGATAATAATGTTATTGCGGAGCGGGGCTGGTGGACGACATCTCTGTCGTGGCGTTTCCATCATCTTGGAGGGATTTCATCGATAATCATCTTCACAATTTGTTTTGCATGAGCATTGGTGACCATTCTAAAGGTGTTTCTTACTCGAGCTATTCCTAGTTGGATTCCTCCTAGTGTGATGTGGGTAGCATAGGTAGACGTATTAGACTATGGTGTATAGGAAAGGTTGTTATAAGAATACACAACAAGATTGTTTTCTATGATAATAGACAACCAGACTATTGCTAAGAGCCAGACAACATAGATGTTGATGGATTATAAGTGACCGTTCTTCTTGAAGAGTGACCTTGCTATATTCAATACCAATTTCAGTGGGATAGGTCGGAAAGTCGTTGATCAGCAATGTGTCTCTCACAAACGGCTCGTCGATCATAATTTTGCATCCTTGCACGACTGCATATACTGTCGCTAGTCCATCATCGTCTCTTGTCATCATGGCAGTCTGCCAAAAGTCTCTGATAATCTTCTGATAAACGACCGTGTTCATGGTTATGGCGGAGTCCAGACAGCATTCCCTTAGTCCATGAATCATCGACTTAAATTCTCCACGTGCCGCCGGAGGATCTGCCAGTACTATTGCCAGATTGTGCATATCTGCGAACTTTAGAGCTACCATTTGATCTGCACTAAAACATACCAAATAAGAAACTAAAGACACTTGAGCAATGAAGAATATAATTAATTAATTAATTATTTTTATTAATTTTATGAAATAAATTTTAAACATAGCCCAAAATAATTGCAACGCCCGTAGATTCGGGTTCGTCAATTTAGAGGCAATAGGGGTCGAAAACGTCTTTTCGACAAAAGATTATTTAGAATAAATAATCTTAACCAAGTTTTAGAATATGTCTCGACGTTTCCGTACATATAAAGAACGCCGAAATCCGAGTTATAACGAAGAAGTTATATGACCCGTCGAAGTTTCGCGACGGAACCGACACGATACCGAGAAGCGTAAATAGTGAATTTACGATAGAGCGAGTTTTAGCCTTAGCAATCTAAATGAAAGTCGTAGAATATGTTAAACCGAGAGCGTCCATAAAAAGGGCGCCCAGATCTGACTTCGTATGAGGAAGTTATGATTTTTCGAAGTTTCGGATTAGAGTGTACAACCCGAAATTCGAATAATAGATCAAGCGGTTTTTAGCTGACATGACCTAAATGAGAATCAAAGATCTCGTTAAGAGTAGCGTAACAAGAAAAAGAGGGACGAAAACAGATGTTGGATGAAGAAGTTATGAGAATTTAACGGACCAATCCTGTCCCGACCTATTAATAATATAACTTTTAAAGTAAAGTCAAAATTAGCCAACGGAGTCTAAACGAAAGTTGAAGACTACGTTCCCGCCTTCGCGTGGTTATAAAGAACGTCAAACGGAGATCGTACGCGAAAGTTATGAATTTTTAAAGTTGAAGCATGAACTTGCGAAGATGATGCATGAAATGATGATGTGGCCGAACTCCCAGCCATCGGATGAACTCGCTTCGGATGTGACACCTGGTGCGAGGGTTACGCCCAGCGTAGCGAAGAGACGCCTAGCATCTGGAATACACCCCGCGTCGGAAATAAGTACGCCTTGTGTACAGCTGTTCTACTTGGTCCGAGACGAAGCCACGATGCACCACCGAGACGTCGACACGTGCGAGACAGCTGGAGCTCCTATCCGAAGTTACACCCTGCGTAACCTCCCTACGCCCAGCGTACTTGTGAGGCCTCGCACCTATAAATAGAGGTGCGAGGGAAACCGACTTCCTCACTCCAAATCCACCTCTTTCTCTCACTACTTTCTCTGTCTAGCTCCTCTAAACCCCCCTAAACCCTAGATAAAACTCCTAGCACCGTAAGGAAGCCACGAGGCTCCCGGAGTCCCGAGAAAGAGGGTCTTTCGGTTTCGAAACGCTGCTCCGAGTAAAGCCCGATTTTCTTTAAAATCCGCTGTAAGTGACCTACGCTTACGCAACTTTTAATATACCTTTCAAATAATTCTTGTAATGCTATTAGGTCCTTAAAATAATTATTTGGGCTATTATTATGAGTTATATTGAGTGTTATTTAACGCTTATATAATACTAATAATAGTCAGGCTATTAATTTGTTGCGGTTATCGTTAGACTAATCCCTAGTGGTATTGATACTAGGTTTTATCGAAGGAAATTTTTTTGAGAGTATCGGAGCGTTGTCTGAGTGCTGAGTCATCACCTTTCAGGTGAGTGCATATTTACTTTCAGCTTACACATAGATATGAAGTATTTTATATAAATTATGTGCTATGTGTGCATATTATCTGAATACTTGCTCTCTATGCTCGTTGAATGATTTTATACACGTTTTAAATGATTTAAACTATATATGTATTTTATATCTACGAAAATGTTGGGGTAAGACATGGGTAGATGTAATAGATGAAATATGAGTTGGATGATAAGTTGAGAGGTGAAATAGACCGTGAGGTGAGGGTGAGAGGTGGACGATGTGAGAAGCCTTTTTCCTAAATGATGGCCCCGTCATTCAGCAGAGTATGGATGACAACCATGGACTATTCTAGACAGTCCAGTGGAACACTAGCAGGCTCGCAACCTGTAGGTGTTGTGAACGACGTGTTCACCGGTGTACTCTAAAAACCCATTGATATGTATTGCGAGTGGACTCTCGAAAACGATATTGTCAATAAAACCCGACAGATGCGCGTAAAGACTCTACCGGCAGAAGCACCTAATAGAGAACCTTATAACCGCGACAGATGCGCCTAAAGGACTATTCCGGTAGATGCGCCCCATAGAGAATGTCACAATTTTGGCAACTGCGCCCTAGTTACAGAACTAGCAGTTGTGCTTGATAGATGTGTCATTTACACCGATGGAATTCCTACCTATTCCTTAGGAATAAATGAACGGGAAATAGTTGATTTCTTAGGGTAGATCCTTAAGAATAAAGAAGATAATGGGGATGGGTAATTGGGTTGATTATTTGATTGTTTAAACATAATAATTATATTATTGTTGGTTGAAAACCCTATGTACTCACCAGGTTTCCCAACCTAAACCACTCAGTTTATTTATATCACAGGTGTTGATATGAAGTCACATTATACAGAGAGATTTAAAAGAGACATAGATCACTAGTGTAAATAAATGTAAGTTTTGTTTATGCTTATGTTTCTATATTGATGATGACATCGCAAATGTTTTAAAAGTGAATAAAAATATATTTCTTTAGAAATGCTTTGATAACGCGATTATCATGTTTTTCTGGGAACAAATTCCACAATATTTTTAATAAAAGAGATACTCTGATTTTTATAAAGCATAAACAGAAATCGGTCTTTTCTGGCAGTGAAAATGGGGATGTCACAATAATAAATAATTTTTGATCAATAACAATGTTGCAGTGAACATAGGTTTACTATCAAACTTGAGTTTGCGGCCGTAAACCCACGACCTTAAGCTAATGGTAATAAACTGAGTTTACGGCCGTAAACTCCTGGCGGTGAGCTTGGGCAGTAAACTAAGTTTATGGTCGTAAACTCATGGCCGTAAGCTTGGGCCGTAAACTCCGACAATTTGTTTTTCGTCGATTTTAGCCTCAAAACTCATCGATTTTAAGAAGCGAATGCATTTCCTTGGTCGGAATCCCCTTACCTACAAGATGAACGGAGCAATTTCACGAAATCTAACAAAAAAATTTCGAAATCGAGAGAGAACAAAGTGGTGTTTGCGGCCGGAATCAGAAAAGTGAAGGGTTTCCGACTGTAAACCCCTATAAATACCTTTGACCTTTTACCTGCTTTCTACATTGTGTAAGGCATAGTCCAATTTTTAAAAAGTTTTCCAAAAATAATACTTTGAGGATTTTAAAAATTAAAATAAAACTAAAATAAAACAAAATAAAATTTTAACGGAAATTGAAAATAAAAAATTTAACGGAAATAAATAAAAAACAAAAAATAAAAAACAAAAAAAAAATAAAAACAAAATAAAGTAAAATAAAAATAAAAATAAAGATAAAATTAATTTAAAATTTAATTATTTCTATAATTTTGACATACAAAAAGATAAAACAAAGTAAAATTAAACTTAAAATAAAACAAAACACTTTCCAAAATTTAAAATTTTCAATTTTGACAATTACAAAATAAAATAAAATAAAATAAAAATAAAATTTAACATAAAATAAACTAAACTTTATCTAAACAAACACTGAATATAAATTTTGTGATTTTGGGATCAAAGTTGTTAGACAACCTTTGTCTACTTATCGGTACCTTTATCTTCATGTCTATGTCTGATCGATCGTCGGTATTGTGGTCCATTTAAACACGAAAAATTTGTGACAATTTTGAACAGACTAATAATGACAAGACATTTTGATTTTATATTCTTAGATATATTTCCTAGGGACTATTTAGCCGACGACGACCAGGGATATTGTTGTCCACCTAAATTGAGCAGCGAGATCTTCAGACAATCTGTATGCGTTCAATTTTAATTGTACCTGAACATATTTCCAGCTTCCTGATATGCTCCAGTAATCAAGAATTTCTAGAATACTCCTTACACCGGGTGAGCAAACAATTATTAAGAGAGAAAATAGATTTAGAATGCATATGCTATACACCCAGGTCGGATCTCTTCCAATCACGCAGAGATTGAAACATATGACTAACTGAAATTTTAGAGGGATTGAGAAAAAGAATGATGCATATATTGTGTACCAGGTCGAATTGTGAGTCACACAGAGGAGACAGCATATGGCTAACAGATAGAAAGAATTGCATAGAAACAAGATGCAGAGAGATAGAATGACATATGTTACAGTCCAGGTCGGATCTCTCGATCACGCAAAGGATGCAACATTTGGCTAACAGATAGAGAGAAAGAAAATAACTTTCTGCATACCTAATTTATCGGAATTCCCCAGTCACCCCATCAATACCGGAATTAAGGACACATCGAGGAAAAGTGAATCCACAGTTCTAGATACGGGTTCTTTTAGTGTGACCAGTAGATTCCCATGTATATCTCCATGCTCAACCTATCCGAGCGTCGTATTGTCAGGCTAAACGGATCTAACTAGTTCAATATTTGTCAAGTCATTGAATTTCTTAAGTTCAAATATTCCTAGTTAAGTGCATTTAGAATCTTACGTGCCTACCGACGCATCGAGCACAGAGCGTAGACAATTCAATTTTGGTACGTTACGCATATTCAGATTGTCCGTTAACACTTGATAATATCACTTCCCAACATATCACCTACAAACAAGATAATTAGCATCATACTTTTGATTTTCTGATTTTTATTGTTTTAGGATTTTTTCATTTTTAATTTTTTTTGGTTTTTGTTTATTTTTTCCCCGAAATTTGTGCATGGGTGAGAATGAAATCACGAAAATGCGCAAATTTAAACTAACCTAACCAAAAATAAAAATAAAATAAAATTAAAATAAAAAGAGAGATAAGAATTAAAAAAAATAAAATAAAAACTTAAACTAAGAAAAAAAATATTTAATCCTAAAAACGTATCATCTTCAAAAATCCCACAAGCACATCGAATCGAGCTTTATTAAAAGGCTTGCTGAACAGGTCAAACACGTTATTAGCAGTGGGAACCTGTTCCAGCCGGATAAGTGAACATTCAAAAGTCTCTGATAAATTGAATTTTGAAGTCAATGTGGTTGGTTTTTGAGTGTTGGACAAGATTTTTAGCAATTTGAATCGTAGCCTCATTATTACAGTAGATTGGGGTTTCTAGATAATTCAAATCGTAATCCAGCAGCTGATGTTGGATCCATATGACTTGAGAGAAATAGGCAGCTGCAGCAACATATTCCGCTTCAGCTGTTGAAGTTTAGACAGTGTGTTGCTTCTTACACTGCCATGACACCAGCCGATCTCAAAGATATTGACACCCTCCTGAAGTAGATTTCATGTCAAGCTCACAGCCTCCATAATTACTGTCAGCAAAGGCATATAAATCAAATTCAGAATTTTTCAGATACCAAAGTCCCAATATTGGGCTGCCTTTAATATACCGAAAAATTATTTTGACAGCAATAAGATGTGAAAGTTTAGGATTCGCCTGATAACGTGCGCATTGACAAACTGCTAACATGATGTCAGGTCGGCTTGCAGTAAGATACATCAACGATTCGATCATCGATCTGTAGTATGTCTGATCTACGGATTCGCCATCAGGATCTGGAGTCAGAAGAGGTCTTTCAACCATCGGCGTCGATGCAGGCTTAGCGTCTTGAAACTCCACCTTCTATAGAATATCCTCCCATACTTGGCTTGATGTAGCAGGGTTCCGGTTGAGTTTTGTTTGACCTGAAGCCCCAGAAACATGGTCATTTCTCCCAACGAACTCATCTTAAACCGCTTTTTCATAACATCTTCAAACTCCTTGCATAGTTGCGGACTGGTAGACCCGAAGATAATGTCGTCAACGTATATTTGAACTAGATTCTGATCATTACCAACATGCATGATAAACAAATTCTGATCGATAGTGCCACAAGAGTATCTATGCTCGAGCAAGTGCTTTGTTAGAGTCGCATACCGCGCTCGAGGAGCTTGATGTAACCCATACAATGCCTTGTCCAACTTGTATTCATGATTAGGAAACTTCGAGTTAACAAACCCAGGGGGCTGATCAACATAGATTTTTTCCTTCACCTTGCCATACAAGAAGGCAGTCTTGACGTCCATTTGATAAACCGTGAAGTTCATGTAAGAGGCATATGCAAGGAAGATATGAATAGCCTCAAAGCGATCCACTGGAGCATAAACCTCAGTATAATCAAGACCATCAACTTGTCTAAACCCGCGAACTACCAATCTAGCCTTATTTCACACTATAACCCCTGAATCATTCTTCTTGTTTCGATAGACCCAGCGTGTACCAAGAGACTTTTTGCCCTTTAGTAACTCAACCAATTTCCAAACCCCGAGTTTTTCAAACTGATTTAATTTTTCATGCATAGCATTTACCCAGTTGGGCTCATTCAGATCCATTTCAACTTTCTTGGGATCTATTTGAGAGATAAATCAAGAATAAAGACATGTATTGACATCTGCACTCTGACTTCTTGTTTTAACGCCATCGCCCAACTGGCCATTTATGTTCTTGATCGGATGATCGCGTTGAATTCTTGAGGGTATCTCCTGGCTGATATCATTAAGCGACACAGGAAGATTATGAATATTGACACCTCCTTTATTTGCTGATTGTTTCACACCAAAAGACTATGCTACAAACTCATTAGAAATTACCTCTTGAAAGAGCAGTTCCATAAAAGTTGAAGTGACAGCGGAAGCATCTCTAGACATGAACTCTCTTTCAACAGGAGTGAGTGGTGTGGCCTCAGCAATAGGGGTATCATTCTGAACTGGAGATTTCGGACTATCAGGTGGTACAGATGACTCCCCCTCAGGAAAATTAGAGGAATCCCCCCCAGATGGCGAAGAGGATACCGTTGGCGGTCTGTAGACAACTTCTTTGTCTTCGTCTTCAGAAACATTCTTCGAACCAGAGAAAGACCCAGATGAGCTATCCGAAGACACATTTATCAACTTGAAAAGCGATGTGTAGTCAAATAACCAATCCGGGTCCACTCGAGCATCCTTTTCGTTCTCCTCTAACCGGTGCACGTCATAAGATCCCATAATCTGCTTCGTCTTCTTATTGTAGACCCTATATGCGGTGCGTGCAGCGTACCCTACAAAGTAATAATCGTCGGATTTGGCATTAAACTTTGGGTTTGAGTCTAGGTGAAGAAGGATGTAAGGGCAGCCAAATACATAGAAATGCCTGACTGATGGCTTGTGACCATATAGAATCTCGTACGGAGTCTTCATCTGAGCTTTGTTGATCAACACACGATTATGAACGTCGCAAGCAGTGTTAATCGCCTCGGCCCAAAAGAAAACCGGTAACTTGGAGTCACACAACATTGTCCTTGCAGCGTCCTTTAAGGGTTCTATTTTTCCTTTCAGCGACACCGTTTTGTTGAGGTGTGTGAGCGGAGCTGTATTGACGCATAATCCCCTTTTTAGCGCAAAAATGATCAAGAATAGAATTCTTGAACTCTGTTCCGTTGTCGGTACGAAGCGCCTTTAGCCGATGGTTGGTTTGGTTCTCAATTAGCACTATGAACTTCTTTATCAGTTCTGCAACCCCAACTTTGTTGGATAAGAAGAGGACCCACATAAACTGAGAGAAATCATCAATCACAACCAGACAGTATGAACTTCTGTTAATGCTAAGGACGTTGACTGGACCGAACAAGTCCATATGTAATATTTGGAGTAGCTGACTGATTGAGTTAACATGTTTTGGTAGGTGTGGTTTTCTATGATGTTTATCCTGGGCACATGACACACACTTTTCAAACGTTATGAAGTCTCTGACAGGCAAACCACGAACCATCTCATTATTTGTATTTATAATGGCCTAAAAAAATAGAATAAATAGTTCTGGTCATCCAAAATTCATGAAACTTTACCAGAACACCTTGTAGTACATTAGGAGGCTACATAAAATTTTTGATGATTTTTCTTTTCTGTATACTATTTTTCTCCTATTTTCTAACATTAGATACACTTAAATGCATAAAATCGGATTTTAGTATATTAAAAACCACATTTAGTATTTTTCCCAGATTATTTACTCTGTAAATGAAGTGTACAAAATTTTTCGTAATTTACTTTAACTGTTTAATAATTATTCTCCAATTAATGATTATTTAAGAGGATAAAACAAAGAAAAATAGAAAGACTAATTGAAAAATATTTTTTATATTTTTCGAAGCTTCTACACGTATAACAAAAGTGTTACAAAAATTTTGGGCAATTTTGGAAACTGTTTCCTATTTATTTCAATTTTTATTAGAATAAATGCTGAAAAATTAGTAAATTTGGTTAAACAGTTTAGAGATAATTTTTTATATTTTTCCCAGCTTAATAATGTTTAATAACAGTAATAAAAAAAATTTAGGTAATTTTGGAAACTGATTTCTATTTTTCATGAATTTGTATCTATTTAGTGAATTAAATATAAGAAAATTGGTTATACATATCCATAATCCATGAAAATTTATCTAGGAGTCTTTTAACACATTTAGAACCAAAATCTGAAGTTTGGTATTTTTTATTAACTTGTTAGTATTTTTCATGATTTTATGGTTATTCAAGAAACTAAAATGGTGAAAAATAGTTAGACAAATAAAAAAATTCAAGAAAATTTATCTTGAGGTATTTGACTTCAATTAAAACTGAAATGAAAAGTTTGGGAAATTTTAGAACTAAATTGATTTAGTTTTTGAATATTTAACCATTAGAACGCCTCTTAAAATGTTAAATATTAACATTTTAATAGTGCGAAATTACGCTTAAATTGTTATATAACAATTGATTCAATGAAATTTAATTTTTACATACTATTGGCATAATTCTATTGTAGTAGTAAGTATACTAGTGTTAGATTTCGATTAGAGACTCACTAGCGAATACCATTATTGTAGGAATCGATAGTGGTACCAGTGGAGCGTAGATCAATGCATCATTTGCATCATCTTAATGCATATCGTGAGTATTCACCAATCCCCTATTTTCGATTTTTAAATGTTTTGGGGTGGAAAAGCATGTCCTAAACTACGTATGTTCGTTGTATTTATTTGACTCGTATAAACTTGGTTGCTATATTTTTCATATTGTGAGTATTCACGCACTCCGCTATTTTCGGTTTTTATATTTTGGGGTGGAAAAGCATGTGCAGAAAAACTATCATTTGCATGTTGTATTTAAATTGATTTGTATCAATCATGATTGCTATTGTATTGCTATGTCTCTCTATGTATGTCTATGCAACACGGAACATGAGCACTTATCGTACTAAGGCCCTTCCCTTATCTCTAACCATTAACTCCTTGAGCCAATGGTCATTATGGATAGCGCTATTAGGAATTGACAACTCCTCACTTGCCCTATTGTTGGAGTGCATGATACCATATTCATCTATGGAACGATAACCATAGATCTTTATAGGGCTTCAGTCATAGGTTTGGTTGAGACTCATTGTTTGCTCATACACATACAAACTCATTTCTCGTTATAGCAATAAACTTGTTATCAATAATAGCAATCAACTGGTTTCTCATTATAGCAATAAACTTGTTTATTAATTATAGCAATGAACTTTCTTTCTCATTACAACAACGAACTTTTATTACTGAAAACTCATATACATGTTTTAGCAATGAAATGGTTTGCTCATTGTAGCAACGAAATTGATTGCTCATTTTTAGCAATGAAACTTGTTTACTCGTTTGAGTAACAAACTTTATCTTCCATGAGAATATGAATGTTGCATCCTATTCTGGCAACATACTTTATCTCTCATGATGACAAAGAATTTGTTTCTACAAACTTATTTACTCCTTTTAACAATATACTTTTATTATTGGAAACTTTTATCAAAAATTTGATTTCAATTCATAAACCAATATTATTTTGTTAAAGTTGTGAGTACTCACCAACTATTTTTATAGTTGACGCTCGTTTTACATGCTTTTTTAGGAATCATCGAATAAGTGGCACTTAGGGACACATCACTTTTAGGAGCATTCACATGTGTTGAATTTCAATTTACATTGTAATTTCTTTTAAAATTTGTTCAAACCCATTGTAAATTTTCAATGATTTTTAATACTATGGTTGGTGTTATCTTTTAACTTTTGCTATGAAACCCTTTTTACTGCCACGCCTCGTGTTTCCGCTTTAGCGGGGTGTGACATTCATTCCCCTCATATACCTCAATTAAGGCTTCCCATAAAGCCTTTGTTGAAGTATACTCCCTAAAACCTTGAGCTATATCCGGAGACAGGGCCATGGTTAGAGTGGCCAAAGCCCATTCTTGCTCTTCAACCATCTCAAAGTCGTCATCAGTGTAATTCTCAATCGCTTTGTCAGCCACTTGCCCTGCAACAGTTGTGGTTATTCTGACGGGATTCTTGACGATGCTTCTCCAAATTTTTAAGTCCTTCATTTTAATGTACTTCTCAATTCAGTATTTCCACTCAGGAAAACCATCTGCAAACAAAAGTTTTGGAATTCGAGTAGTTGTGCCCATAGCAGAGTCCAGCTCATGGTGATATGTTTAACTTTGTGAATCCATTTAGTATTAATTTAAATAAAAATTAAGTTATTTTCTTTTAAAAAAAATTGAGTTTTCCGGTCAAAACATGTGTTCACGGTCAAACGGGTGTTTACCACCCTAAACTCTCTTTACGGTCGAGAGTTTACGGTCATAAAGAGTTTGCGGTTTCTGTATACAGTCTAAGACTCTAGCTTGTGGTTATTGAAGATGCTTTATTCATGGTCTAAGAACTGAGTTTATGGCCTAAGAAATTTCTTGAGCTTGCGGCCGTAAACTGAGTTTGCTGCTGTAAACTCTAGGCAGTAAACTCCCAGAACTTCAAGAAATCATGATTTTTAGATTGAACATGATTCCCCTTCGCAGCAAACACCAACTCCAATCATAGATAGTAAAGGATATGGCAAAAAACTCATTTTTAAGATGCTTTGACACTGGTTTTGCTCTGATACCAATTGTAAGGTCCTGAAATGGATCTTACTAGTGATCAAACAAACAAATCAATCAATAATAATGAGAAAAAAGTAGAAACAAAAATCAGAACAAGATTGCACACGCTTCAATTGATGAAAAACATCAGGTACAACTTGTCTATATCTACCGTAAACTCTGTGGCATTAACAACCATAAAATTACCTAGCTAGCATCTATATATAGTGGACTTGGGCCGACCTTGGGTTTACGGCCGTAAACAGGCTTAGGGCCGTAAATCATGCCATGACCGTAAACTACTAACAAAACTACCAAAACTGTCTATTGACTCAAAAGACCCTATTGCAACGAAAGCCTAGACCAAACCATTAACTGGACCCTTCAGTTAGGATTGACAGCTCAATGTTGTAATATTTTGTATAATTTTACTGTAAATATGAGTTGTAAAATATTTTATGTTTGCGTGTGCAGGTGCTTTTGTATGCATCTTATCACTTCTTTTGTAAAAGTCACTTCTATCTTTTCTCTCCTTTTTTAAAAGGTAACACAAAAAAATACAATTTTTTCTCTTTTTTTGTTATGAATTAAGTTTTTGACATGATGAACTGCAACATTAAAAATAAATTGGAATGGTTGGGATGTACACGCATCACAAAACACAGCAAATGTTTTGCATGAAAATCAACTAAAAAGATTTTCTTGGTAATATAAACTTACAATGAGGTAAAAACTCATCAAATATTTTCATCCCCCATTTTGCGGAATAAATCATGTAAACGAAATAAAACTCATACACATTGCTTCTCTTCTCAACTCTCTTAGTAAGTTATCAAATAGAATGACATAACTACTTTAAGATGAAAATGAGTTTTTTTTTTTTTTTTATGTTTGAGAGGGTAAAAAATTCATAGGAGCCTATTTCTTCCTTCAAGTTTCTAAACAACTTGAGTAAACTTGTATAGAGAATATCATAAGCTAAATGATATTTTCTGAGAAATTCATGCAGTGAAAGTGGGTTAAGACCCATCAAAACTTCTCCTCCCATATTTTTTTTTATTGAAGGTTCTGTAGGATGTCCAAGCCATGTGGCTGTGTGTAAAAATAGTTGTTGCAGTGGGAGTGAAGATGCTCACATAAAATCTTTACTAAAAACAATTTTCTGATAATATATGGACTGAAATGGGATAAAAATTCATAAACATTTCTTTTCTGCTCAACTTTCTGGAAAGATATCAAAACATAAACTAAAACGAATCTGAAAGAGTTTTTTTTTTCATAAACTCTCTTTTCTTCTAAATTGCTGAGAAAACCCCATATCATAAATAGAAAACGGATCTAATAGAGTGTTGTTCATGAAACTTCATGTTTTTTTCAGCTTGCTCAACAAGCTATGAAGATATGAACAAGGAACAGATCTGGAAAAATTTTCATTTTCTATCTCTAAGCTTTTAGAGAAAACACTAATTAAACAACTCTAGAAGAGCTTTACAAAGAAAATCATAAACTGAAGGTGGTTTCTTTGTAACATAAACTGAAAATAAGGTAAAATATCACGAAAAAATTCTTCTCCTCTCAAGTTGCCTGAGATGCACACCAAAAATAAAAACGAGAATGGGTTAAGAACTCATAAGAGTTTCTTTCTTCATGACTTGCTGAAGAACACATCAAAACATAGACGAAAATGAGATCTGATAAAGTCTTTTAAGACTTGAGAGTTGCTCAAATGAACTAAGACCAAGCATATGTAGACATCTGAACAACAAACAAAGTAGATCTAACGATTTGAACAAAAAACTCAACAGATCTTGAGATTTGAGCGAAAAATAGGCTGATCAAAAGATTCATACGAAAAACTAAGCAGATCAATAGATCTGAATGAAAAACTCATAAAAATTTATTTTCTCTTCATCCTTCTCAAGAAACCCCCAAAATATGAACCAAAAAATAAACGATTCTAAGAAGATTTTTGCAAACTTTGGGAGTATTTCAGTGAAGGAAATCATATAGATCCATAGATCTGAACTAAAAAACATCATGGATCTATATATGTAAAAGATGGTGAAGCAAATTTGAACAGACCTTGGCAAAAGTAAACAGATCTGAACAAATATTAGTAGAAATTAACAGATCTGAAGAAACCTGAGATGAAAACATATCAGATCTGAGGAAAAGCAAGCTTGAAACCAACTGAGGCATTTCCTACTTGCTCGGGTCTGGGATGGCGCCAAATGATGCGACATCCACCTCAGATGAGTGTTCTAGCTTCTGCTGCGGTGGAGATTTGGACATCACAATCAGAGAGATGCATTAGAGCCGCCCCAGGGACTGTGCCCCGGGAGCGGACTCCGATAATCAAGTTAGATCAACTGATATATCTCAGATGGTCCTTTATAGCTAGAGAGAACCATCTTGGTGCTGGTGGTGGTGTATGGTGGCTGACGGTGGCGGGTGGCGGCTAACCCACCAGGTCGGAGTATAATGTGGCGGTTGAGCCACGGTAGGGAAAGGTCTAAGGGAAAGTCTCCCTTCATGGAGGAGGCACTATTCTATTTATAGTGGACAATTAGGTCAAGCAGAATTGGGTCAGGCCGCCCGGAGGCGCCAGGCGGGTCTAGCAAGCAAGCCCCAGGCAAGGCTGGTAGGCGCGCACCGAGAAAGGATGGCAGGAGAGCGCCCGACAACGGAGCGTCGGGCCGGGCCGGCAGGAGAGTCCTCGGCATGGATGGCAAGGGGACGACAGGCAGGGCTGGCAGGAGCGTGCCACGCCAAGCTGGCGCTTTAGGGTAGTCTAGGCAATGCTAATGGACGATATATCGTCAATCACATTTGATTAAATATATCTAATCACATGTGATTATATGTGTCTAATCACATGATTTATATGGACAAAAAGAATATTTTCCATATAAATCCTATGTAATTAAATACAAATAATCACATGTGATTATATACAGATAATCACGTGTGGTGGTGGTGTGTAGTGATTTTTGGTGGTGGAAAGTGGTGAAAGATGGTGGTGGTGACATGTGGGAAGGTCATTATAGTGGGTTGAGGTGGCGGTGGTGAGCGGTAGTGATGGTGGTAGAGACGGGTGATAGGTGGTGGTGGTGGGTGGTTGGTGGTTGATGGTGAGGGTGGTGGCGTTGTATGGTGGATTTTCTAGGTGATGGGTGGGGTCATGGTGTCAGGTGGTGGTGATGTGTAGTAATGTTTGGTGGTGGTAGGTGGTGATGGTGGTGAAGGGTGGTAGGGGTTTCATGTGGGGTGGTGATTATAATGGGTGGTATGTGGCAGTCGCAAGCAGTGGTGATGAGTGGTGGAGACAGTTGAAGGTGATAAGTAGTGGTGGTGGGTAGATGGGTGGTGGTTGGTGGTGAGGGTAGTGATGGTGTATGGTGTTTTTGCTGGGTGATGGGTGGAGTGGTGGCGGCGAGTGTTTATGATGGGTGGTGGTTAGTGGTTGTCGCTGGTCGATGGTGATGGTTGGTGGTGGATATGGGTGGTAATGATGGGTGGTGGAGGCAGGTGGTGGTCATGGGTGGTGTTTGGTAGCTGGTGGTGATAGGTAATGGTGGTTGGTGGTCATGGGTGGTGGTGGGTGGGTGGGTGGTGGAGGTGGGTGGTGGTGATAAGTGGTGGAGGCGGATGGTGGTGATAGGGTGGTGGTTGGTGGTAATGACAGGTGGTGGTCATAATGATGAGTAGTGGGTCAGTAATGATAGATGGTGGAGGTGGGCGGGTGGTGGTGATGGGTGGTGGTGTTCAGTGGTGATGGATGGTGGTGGTGGGTGGTGGTGATGGGTGGTGGTGGCGAGTGGTGGTGATGGGTAGTGGTTGGTGGTAGCGGCGGGTGATTGTCATAATGATGGGCAGTGGCTAATTGGTAGTGATGGGTGATATAGGTGGCTGGGTGGTGGTTGTAGTAGGTGGTGGTGGGTGGCGGTGAAGGTGGCAGGTGGTGGTTGTCATTGGTGATGGGTGGTGGGTGGTGGTAGTGGCAGAGGGTGGTTATAGGGTGGGTGGGTGGTAGTGATGGGTGCTAGAGGTGGATAGTAGTGGTGTGTGGGTGGTGGTGATGATGCTAGTGGGTGGGGTTGGTGGTGGCGGGTTGTGGGTGGTAGGTGGGGTTGGTGGTGGCGGGTGGTGGGTGGTGGGTGGGGTTTGTGGTGGCGGGTGGTGGGTGGTGGTGATGGTTGGTGGTGGGGGTGGTGCTAGTGGATAATGGTCGTGGTTGGTGATGGTGGATGATGGTGATGATGCTGGGTGGTGTGACAACCCAAATTTTTCGTATGTATAATTTCTACAGTCTAACACTTCATTGAAAGTAAAATTCATTTATGCCACCATTCGACACAATTTAGAGTCTGTTTGAGTATTCCGAGCCTTGTACACTTAAGGAACAAGTGTTAGAAAGCAAACATTAAAGCCCCAACACGAAAATCATGCCATAAACTCCATAAGATTGAGTTTACGGCCGTAAACATGGAGTTTACGGCCGTAAACTCACTAGGGCCCTCAACTCTCACCTATAAAGGTGAGCCTTAATCATTTCTAACCCTTTTTGACAGTCCCAACCTCAGGAACACCAAGTTTTCTCTCAACTATCATCTTACAATTCGTCAAAATCTGTCAAAAACGTAAGTCTTCCTTCCTAGATTCATTCATACAACACTTAATCTGGTGTTTATGCACCTTTTCATCCATGGATTCTTGTTTTTCTTAGATCTTCAAGTATTCTCCAAGAACACCAAGAACACACTAGTGTTTTTGGGTCCTAAACACTCATACAAGCTTCCTATAAGTAAGTATACTCTTCTTAACTAGTTATTAGCTTAGTATGCTTGCAAATACATGGATTGAACACCAAAAACCCCCAAGAACAGGGGTTTACGGTTGGGGATCTCCCAAAACCGTTAACACACCCAAAGGGTGTTATGATGCCCCTAACACCCCCTAATACTTAGACAAGAGGCTAGAAACTTGCATGCATGATCTAAGAACTCCAAAACACGAAAAGAATGATATGGCCAAGAGTTTACGGCCGTAAACGCAAGGGTTTACGACCGTAAACTCCCATGGAGTGGTCCAAAGACCGTAAACTCCATAAGGGTTCCATTTTTGAGCCCTAACCACTCCCAAAAGCCTTTGATTCGACTCTAGAAGCACTTGCTTGTGAAGCATGAAGCCTTGAAACGTCTAAACCACCCTTGAGTTTATGGCCATAAACTCATGGGGGAAATGGTCCCTCAACCTTAAACACCCCTTAGGGCAACCATTTGGGGAGTAAACTCCAATGTGAAACCATACACTCCTTAAATGCAACCTGTAGCACTCCTAGCACTTGAAGCAAAAGTGTTTTCATGCATTAGAGTGTCGTTACTTACTAGATTAGTGATTAAATAACTAATTGGATACAATTATGTATCACTGTATGTTACATAGGATCTGTGTGTGTGTTCAAGTCCTCACTTGATACCTAGCACCATACCCGGCATTTCCATCCACACCACTCACTGCAGATGAGTTCATATGTAACGCCCGTAGATCCGGGCTAGGCAATTGGGGTCGAAAACGACTTTTCGACAAAAGATTATTTAGAATAAATAATCTTAACCAAGTTTTGGAATATGTCACAAGGTTTCCGTACATATAAAGAACGCCGAAATCCGAGTTATAACAAAGAAGTTATGGCCCGTCGAAGTTTTACGGCAAAATCGGCGCGGCACCGGGAAGCGTAAATAGTGAATTTAAGATAGAGCGAGATTTAGCCTTAGCAATCTAAACAAAAGTTGTATAATATGTTAAACTAAGAGCGTCGATAAAAGGAACGCCCAAATCTGACTTCGTATGAGGAAGTTATGATTTTTCTAAGATTCAGCTTAGCAGTGCACGGCCCGAAACTCGAATTTTAGTTCGAGCGGTTTTTGGCTTATGCGACCTAAATGAGAGATGAAGATCTCATTAATAGGAACTCAACGGTAAAAATATGGACGAAAACGGAGTTCGTATGAAGGAGTTACGAATTCTTCGCGGTCATTTAACAGTCTAAACGCCTCCTACTGTTAAATTTGAGATCGGTCGAGAATTAGCCGACGGAGTCTAAATGAAAGTTGTAGATTTTGATTTTACCTACGCGTGGATATAAATAATGTCAAAAACGGAGCTTATATGCGAGAGTTATGATTTTTCTAAGTTCGAAGGCTGATACGCGATAGGGGGTGACGTGGCACCACCAGAATTGGACACGTGGCACCACCAGAAGGCCACCACATGGACCAACTCGGCGAGTAGGTCCCTCCTACTCAGCGAGTCCATATGATTTTTGCACTATAAATAGAGGTGCCGGGTCTAGCCTTCTCTTCACCCCTCAACCCTCTTCTTTCTCTCTCTAAACTCTCTCTCTAAGCCTCCCTAACCCCCTAAAGCCTAGGGTAAACCCCCTAGCACCCGAACGAAGCCCCGAGGCTCCCGGAGCCTCGAGAAAAGAGCCTTTTGGCTCTGGAACGCTGCTCCAGCGAAGCCCGGTTTTGCGAAAAACCCGCTGTAAGTGAGTTACACCTACCCTATCTTTAGTATAGCTTATGTTTTAATATAGTAACATTATTAGGAACTTATAATGAGTATTTGGGCTATTATTATGAGTTATATGGAGTTTTATTTAACGCTTATATAATAATAATAATAGCTAGACTATTAGTTTGTCGCGGTTATCGTTACACTAAACCCTAGTGGTATTGATACTAGGTTTTCTCGAAGGAAATTGTTTTGAGAGTATCGAAGCGTTGTTCGAGTGCTGAGTCACCACCTACTCAGGTGAGTGCATAGTCCCTTTCATCTTACACGTATATATGAAGTATTTTATATAAACTACGTGCTATGTGTGCTTATTGTCTGAATACTTGCTGTCTATGCTGGATGAACGTTTTATACATGTTTTAAATGATTTAAACTGTATACGTATTTTATATATACGAATATGATGGGTATGATATGGGTAGATGAACGATGAGAGATATAAGGTGATGAGAGTATACATTGACAGCTATAGACTTAGTACCTGTTAGACTTTGGTAGCTATGGATTTAGTACATGTTAGGAACTGGTAGCTATGGATTTAGTACCTGTGAGGAGCTGGTAGCTATGGACTTAGTACCTGGTAGGAGCTGGTAGCTATGGATTTAGTACCTGTTAGACGTTGGTAGCTATGGATTTAGTACCTGTTAGGAGCTGGTAGCTATGGATTTAGTACCTGTTAGGAACCGGTAGCTATGGATTTAGTACCTGTTAGGAATTGGTAGCTATGGACTTAGTATCTATTAGATGAACACTGGTAGCTATGGATTTAGTACCCGATGAGTAGACTATAGCAGCTATGGAATTAGTGCTTTACGAACGAACATTGGCAGCTATGGATTTAGTGTCAGTCCTATGACCCTAGAAGTAAGGGACTTTGGAATAAATGAATGCAGGATAGATGACTCTTAGGTTAAATCCTTAAGAGTAAAGAAGATAATGGGGATTGGGTAATTGGGCTGATTGTTTGATTGTATAAATATAATAATTATATTATTGTGGGTTGAAAACCCTATGTACTCACCAGGTTTCCCAACCTGACCCACTCAGTTTATTTATATCACAGGTGTTGATATGAAGTCACATTACACTGAGAGATTTAAAGAGATGTAGATCACTAGTGTAAACAAATGTAAGTTATGTTTATGCTTATGTTTCTATATTAACGATGACATCCCAAACGTTTTAAAATGAAATAAATACGTTTCTTCGAAAATGTTTTAATAACGTATTGACCATGTTTTTCTGGGAACAAATTCCGCAACATTTTTATAAAAAGTACTCTGATTTTATAAAGCATAAACGAAATCGGTCTTTTCTGGCCGTAATTTTGGGGATGTCACAGTTGGTATCAGAGCATTAGTTTAAGCGAACTAGGAATATGGATTTATTTCTAGACTTAAACTTAGAATGCTAAGTGATGATTGTGAGGCGTGAGCACTAGCTTATTTAGGGAAAATGCCTAACATGCTTTTTATTTTATGGTATGAAATATATGAACGGATCTATGGTCTGTTGCCGACCGGATCTGGAAACTTTATGTGTTCAGATTTCTAAACGTTTAATTACGTTGAATCAAACAAGTTATAGTATCAATCACATGTGATTTATAACTTGTTACCAAAAGGATTTTCTATACTTTCAAACTACTTTGCCAACAAAATTGTTTTAAATGTTTATCAAACTCATTTTCATCCTTAATTGTTATAAGACTATTTCCAACACTTTTAAACTTCTTTTGTTTCCAAATCATATCTACACCAATATATTTATATAAGTAAGAATTAAAGGACATAGAACTGATAGCTCACCTTATTTCCTGTTCATGTTTGATTGTGAACTTAGGGTATTCTGTTATCTGTCCGACTATAGTTGAATTCTTAGTTGTATATTATATATATATTTGTGTTGGATATAAAAGTCTTCATTTCAATTCAATACCTTTGTGTATCAAAGGCATGCAACTAACTTTTATATTTAACTATAATAGGTATAGTTAAGGATTACCGCTCATTACTACTATCACCATGACACTTACTATAGTTAGTACAATTATGAGTCTATACATCCTAAATACTATACGAAGAGAATACTATATACTATACAAGAGAACACTCAATACATTATACCAAGAAGTACATTATACTCTAATACAAGAGAATATACTAAAATAGAATGTGACACACTACTTCTCGATACGACACTTCATTGTGCGATCCCCATGTAACCAGAGTCTCCTAGAGGGAGAGCAGGGACTATCAGGGGCTATGTGTATAGATCTATACGGGACAGACACTCCCACATCCCGACTGCTAACTATAGTCCGAGCCAACTAGGCCTGGGGATGACAAAATGTCACCACACTACGTATGACTTGGAGGGTCATCTGTTATTTCATCGTCAATCTGCATGGTTACATACGAGTTCACATTCAAACTTCTAATTGACACATTAAGAACTAAAAGTAAAACTGACTCCCCGAGGTGTATTGTATAGTTAATATTACCTGGAGTTGCATCTTTATTTCATTAAGCCGGCAGATACACTGTTGGGGTAACAAATTATTTTCCCAATTACTTTATACGAATGAAATTATTAACTATATTTTCATATTGATAGTTTCACTGGGAAAACTTTTACACTTTCAAAGGATCAAACATATAAATAACCGAGTATTGGTAGAAGACTACTTTTACTGGAAAATATGGGATCTCCTAGGGATAATACTATTTCCAAATCTTGATAATAGTTATTATATTACATGATTTTAAACACTTTTATACAAGCAATGACACTAAATACTTATGAACTCACCAGCTTTATGCTGATACTCGTTTTCAAAATAACTTGTATTCTCAGGTCATCAGTAGACAGATACAGATGCAGCTTTTGAGAAGACGGAGCACATACAAGACTCATCTTTTATTTTGATTATACTTTTGGTGTCTAACAAACATTACAGAACACGCTTGTATTACAATTATTATATTAATACAATGAATGTTGTTGCTTGTCTTTACTATTATGCATTGTTATGATATTGTACATGAAGTCATCCACTCCAGAACGTATTCCGCCGTTCTCGGTTTTGGGGTGTGACAGATTGGTATCAGAGCATTGTTGATAGTGAATCAAGTATATCAACCCATAAAAGATATACGAACTATAAACAAATCGTGATTAAAACACTCTGACCAAGAATATATACTTTTAAGTAATAAAATATTTAACTAAGTATATATATATATATATATATATATATATATATATATATATATATATATATACATCCATTCGTACAAAGGGTTAGTATCATACTAGAACAGAACAAAAGTATTAAGATTGTTGAACAACATAATTAGGTTTAGAGACCTATAGTCAAATCTGGGTCGATGTAGCCTGATCAACTACATTTTCTTAAGAGTGACTAGCATGTGCCTAAGAATGATTGTGGTGTTGGAACAAATCTAAAAACTTACCAACACTACTACAAGAACATTAGAACAAGAATACTATAGGAATATTCTATATTACTATAAGTTACATATGTGAGAACTAAATAGGTCGTTAGTAGTAGAGCAATAATTGCTAAGTGGATACTCTACGGTTACATGTGACTAATGCGCTATAGACTTAGAATCTGTGATCTTTGCTTTATTTCCTGTTCCATGTGTTGGTTGTGGATTTAGAGTTATTGTCAATTATTCGAAGGTCTATTTTGTTTCGGTTGCATGTAATTATTATGCACTATGCAAGTATTGGCCTACTCATAAAGATCATCTTATAAGTATCTTAGATTGGAACGCCTATTAATTATTCTTTCCCCATTATCGCGTAGATAGCATGGCTGGTTTCCACCTTCACGGCGATCCGTACTATCCGAATCAGGGCAATGGAGGATGGCTCGATGAGGAGCCAGAAGATGATCACCCGATCCCTTTGGATGATCACAGTGCAGAGGGCTTTTCGGATAGTTCCGACTCCGAACTAGAAGTTAACAACCTACCCCCAGTAGCTCCAAACCCCAACCCCTGTCCAGCATTTCAAAGTCCCACTCACATGTAGGGAACAACCTTGAATCGATGGAGCGATGATCAGGGTCAGCCTTTACATTTCAACGGAGACCGGAGTTTTTACAACATAAGCGAGGGAGGTTCCGCTGACAGAGTCTTGCCCATCATGGTCCGTAGGATTTCTAGGAATGTCGAACAAGGTCATACAACCATAGGACTAGGAGGACCAATGAGGCTCTGCAGCAACAACTAGCTACATCTCGAGTTGAAGTCAGGGAACTCCGAGCGCGTCAGAGGGCTCATAAACGAAATCTTCAGGAAGTTGTATGCCAACTGGCTGATCTTAGGGTTCGTCCAAGGGACACCCATCGCCAGTAGAAAACGTCAACACATATTTCTCTTTTGTTAAGGAATAGCCTTTTCTTTCTATGCTCGGTGGAGCACTTGTCTGTAAACATTTCCTAAACTTGAAAGCACTGTAACTAGACTTTTAAGCTGCCAACATTTTCCTGATGGTTTGATGTAAGACCTGCTGTTAGGTCGTCTTTCCTTAACTTATTTACATCAGTAATACCAGTAATATTGGCAGTTATCTAATCTGTTGGAAAAGTCTGTACTCTTATGTTTCTCTACTCTTTGTTATGACTCTATCTGATAGTTGGACTATGGCGAATTAATCCATGAAACACTTTCATCATCTTTGTGGTCAATTCTTACTGTTATCATCACTTTTCATAACATTTCAGTAAAAGATGTCGCCTCGTCCTCGTCCGAACAGGGGCAGACCTCCAACTCAAACTCTACCTCCACCACCTCCTCCTCCGCAGTTCGATGCGGTGATGTTTCAAACAACTGTGACCGCAGCTATAACCACAGCTGTGGCCCAAATAAATTCTGGCGATGCAAGTGGAGCCGGAATGGGCACCAACTCTAGACATGGTGAAATCCACTCTCGTGCACAGCGGTGTACCTATAAGGATTTCATGAGCTGCACACCCACATTCTTCAATGGAACAGAGGGATCATTGCACTGTCCCAATGGATCGAAAGAACTGAAGCTGTCTTCGATATGTGCTCGTGCCCCGAGGAAAGCAAGATTAAGTTTGCTGCTTGCACCTTCACTGAAAGGGCCTGGACATGGTGGAATGGCCATGTTAAATCCCTCTCCTTGGTAACGGCTAATGCCATGGGCTGGGACACACTAAAAGACCTGATGATGAGAGAGTACTGCCCTAGGGGGAAGTTCAGAAACTCGAGGAGCAACTCTGGAACCTCAAAATGAAGGGGACCGACGTAGTGGCTTGTACGACCAGGTTCTGCGACCTCGTAACTATGTGTCCTAACATGATCCCCACTGAGGGCAAGAAAATTGAACGATACATCTGGGGTTTAGTACCCCCGTATTGAGGGAACGTTTTAGCATCACGCCCTACGACCTTTGACAGTACCAAGGAATTGGCCCAAAGGTTGATCGATCATGAAGCTCCTTCCACTCCATCAACAACAACAACGGTTGCTGCTGCACCAACCATGACATCTGACAACAAGAGGAAACGGTGGGACCAGAAGAAGAGCAAATCAACCCAATCCTCTTCAAAGAACCAACAAGTGGTGGTTGTCCATGCCACCACTACTCCTTCTGCCCCTGTACCAGCCAAAACATATGCTGGAAACGTACCCAAGTGCCCCAAGTGCCCTTTCCATCATAAGGGCCCCTGTCGTGAATTGCATTGCACTAACTGCGACCGAAAGGGCCATTCCACCCGGTTTTGCAGATCTCAATCCAAGCCCAACACTCAGGTTCCCAGTAGTGGAGCGAGTCAAGCCTGCTACGGGTGTGGCGAGACAGGGCATTTCAAAAGAAACTGTCAGAAAGCTAGAAATACGGGAGGAACGGGGAGACTACTTGCTATTCGCCACACTGAAGCTGTGGCAGAACCCACAGTAGTTATGGGTATGTTCCTTCCTGATAACTCTTATGCTTGTATCCTATTCGATAGTGGGGCAAAAAGAAGCTTTGTAAACCAAAAATTTAAACACTTACTTAAACAATCCTGACAACCATTAAAAGAAACCTTCGTCGTAGAAATGGCTAACGGAAAGACAGAGAGTTCTAACGAGATCTACATGGGTTGTACCCTCACGCTAGATAACCACTCATTCCCGATCGACTTCATACCAGTATCGATCAAGAGTTTCGACGTCATTGTGGGCATGGACTGGTTGAGTCTCCATCATGTCGATATCCTGTGCTTTGACAAAGCCATTTGTCTAAACCTACCGAATAATGAAACCTTGATGATTTACGGAGACAACCCCAATATGAGCCTTCGTATCATCTCAAGTATACAATCCCAGAAGTACTTGCATAAGGAATACCGTGCATTCCTTGCACACGTCGTCGATACGAGCCAGAAAACGAATGATCTAAAAGACTTCCCCGTAGTATGCGACTTCCTCCACGTTTTTCCAAAAGAACTACCAGGTTTCCCTCCCCAATGTTAGTTTGAGTTTAGGATCAACTTAATTATAGGAGCTACCCCCGTAGCCAAACCGCTCTATCGTCTAGCGCTTGCTGAGATGCAAGAACTGTCTGGTCAACTTAACGAGATACTCAGCAAGGGCTTTATACGACCAAGCTTGTCACCCTAGGGAGCACCGGTCTTTTTCATAAAGAAGAAAGACAAATCATTCCATATGTGCATCGATTACAGAGAACTCAACAAGCTGACAGTCAAAAATCGTTACCCTCTTCCTCGTATAGACGATTTATTTGACCAACTGCAAGGGGCGAGTTACTTCTCCAAGATTGATTTGAGGTCCGGGTATCACCAGTTACGAGTGCTTGAGGAGGATGTCCTGAAAACAGCCTTCCGAACTCGTTACGGACACTACAAATTCGTAGTGATCCGGTTGGGACTGACCAACGCACCCGCAATATTCACGGACTTAATGAATAGGGTGTGCCGCCCCTACTTGGAGCAGTTCAACATCGTCTTCATTGATGACATACTCATCTACTCTCGCAATAAGGAGGAGCATAACGATCATCTACGACAAGTCTTGGAAACCCTACGATCGAAGAAGCTATACGTGAAGTTCTCTAAGTGCGTATTTTGGATCCAACGAGTCGATTACTTAGGACATGTGGTTACCGAAGAAGTAATCCACGTGGGCCCATCCAATGTTAAAGCTATTGAGAACTGGTCACACCGAAGACGCCTACAAAAATTTCCCAATTTCTAGGCCTTGCTGGCTACTATCGTAGGTTCATACAAAACTTCTCTCGGATCGCGAAACCCCTTACAACATTGACCCAGAAAGGCGTGGCCTTTGACTGGAGAGAGAAACAAGAGAAGGCATTCCAAACCCTGAAACGAGCCTTCTGCACCGCACTGATACTATCCCTTACTAAAGGGACACAAGATTTCGTGGTTTACAGCGATGCATCAAATCAAGGGCTCAGTTGTGTTCTGGTGCAATGAGGTAGGTTTATCGCCTATGCCTCAAGACAACTAAAGACACACGAAGTCAACTACACCACACACGACCTCGAACTAGGAGCGGTTGTGTTCACCCTAAAGATCTGGAGACACTACCTGTACGGTACGAAGAGCACGATATACACCGACCACAAAAGCCTCCAACATATATTCAACCAGAAGGGACTCAATATGAGACAACGACGGTGGGTCAAGCTACTCAATGACTACGAATGCGAAATTCGTTATCACCCGGGTAAAGCCAATGTAGTAGCAGACGCCCTAAGCCGGAAAGAATATTCTGGATGAAGGGTTAAGTCATTAACAATGACTATCCATTCGCATCTATCCGCACATTTTAAGGAGGCCCAGATCGAAGCCTTGAATCCTGAGAATGTGGCAGGAGAATCACTGCGAGGAATGGATAAGAACTTGGAAGTCAAGGGTGATGGAGCCTTATATCTCATGGATCGAATCTGGACACCGCGACATGGTGGATTCAGAGACTTGGTCATGAAGGAAGCCCACAACACTCAATAGTCCATTCACCCAGGTTCGGATAAGATGTATATGGATCTTAAAAAGTCATACTGGTGGGCTAACATGAAAGCAGACATTGCTACCTTCGTAAGTAAATGCCTTATTTGCGCCAAGGTCAAAGTCGAATACCATAAACCATCAGGTCTACTACAGCAACCGGAGATACCTGAACGGAAGTGGGAGCGGATCACTATGGACTTAATAACCAAGCTACCTAGGACAACGGGTGGGCTTGATACCATATGGGTCATCGTCGACAGATTGACCAAGTCCGTGCACTTCCTACCCACCAAGGAAACAGACAAGATGGAGAAGCTCACAAGAACGTACATTAGGGAGATCGTACAACTGCATGGTGTTCCCATATCTATTATCTCCGATATGGATAGCAGATTCACTTCGAGATTCTGGCAGTCACTACAAAGCTCCTTAGGAACGATACTGAACATGAGTATAACCTACCATCCACAGACCGACGAACAAAGTGAGAGAACTATCCAAACTTTGGAAGATATGCTGCGAGCCTGTGTGATCGACTTTGGTAAGGCATGGGATACCCACTTACCCCTTGTTGAGTTTTCCTACAACAATAGTTATCACACGAGCATCAAGGTTGCTCCATTCGAAAACCTCTACGGCCGAAAGTGCAGGTCCCCTCTGTGTTGGGCCGAGGTGGGTGACACTCAGTTAGCTAAAGGACGAGTTCTTGAAAGCACTCTCATGGGTCCGGAAATCATTCGAGAAACAACAGAGAAGATTGTTCAGATTCGTGAACGATTGAAAGCCGCTAGAGACCGACAGAAAAGCTACGCAGACAAACGAAGAAAACCATTGGAGTTCTAGGTGGGAGACCGAGTCCTTTTGAAAATCTCACCCTGGAAAGGCTTGATACGCTTTGGAAAGCGTGGAAAGCTGAATCCAAGATACGTAGGGCCTTTCGAGATTCTCGCTAGAATCGACCCTGTAGCTTACAAACTCAATCTACCTCGCGAGCTCAGCAACATACAGCCTACCTTCTACGTCTCAAACTTGAAAAAGTGCATATCCGACTAGAGTCTTGTAATCCCACTCGACGAGATCGAGATCAACGAGAGGCTCAACTTCGTAGAAAAACCTGTGGAGATTATGGATCGAGAGGTCAAACGAACAAAACAAAGTCGCATCCCAATTGTGAAAGTTCGCTGGAACGCCAAGCGAGGACCTGAGTTCACTTGGGAGCACGAGGATCAAATGAAACTTAAATACCCTCATCTTTTTGCTTAGTTATTATGTAATAACTTAATAGTTTGAACTATAATTTCGGGACGAAATTCCCTCTAACAGGGGGATGATGTGACAACCTGAAATTTTCATATGTATAATTTCTACAATCTAACACTTCATTGAAAGTCAAATTCATTTCTGCCACCATTCGAATCAATTTAGAGTCTGTTTGAGTATTCCGAGCCCTTTACACTTAAGGAACAAGTGTTAGAAAGCAACCACTAAAGTCCCAACACAACAATCATGCCATAAACTCCATAAAATGGAGTTTACGGCCGTAAACATGGAGTTTACGGTCGTAAACTCACTAGGTCCATGAACTCTCACCTATAAAGGTGACCCTTAATCCTTTCTAACCCTTTTTCACACTCCCACCTCAGGAACACCAAGTTTTCTCTCAACTATCATCATACAATTCGTCAAAATCCGTCAAAAACGTAAGTCTTCCTTCCTAGATTCATTCATACAACACTTAATCTGGTGTTTATACACCTTTTCATTCATGGATTCTTGTTTTTCTTAGATCTTCAAGTATTCTCCATGAACACCAAGAACACACTAGTGTTTTGGGTCCTAAACACTCCTACAAGCTTCCTATAAGTAAGTATACTCTTGTTAACTAGTTATTAGCTTAGTATGCTTGCAAATCCATGGATTGAACACCAAAAACCCCCAAGAACATCGGTTTACGGTTAGGGATCTCCCAAAACCGTCAGCACCCCCAAAGGGTGTTTTGATGCCCCCAACACCCCCTAATACTTAGACAAGAGGCTAGAAACTTGCATGCATGATCTAAGAACTCCAAAACACGAAAAGAATGATATGACCAAGAGTTTACGGCCATCAACCCAAGGGTTTACGACCGTAACCTCCCATGGAGTGGTCCAAAGACCGTAAACTCCATAAGGGTGCCATTTTTGAGCCCTAACCACTCCCAAAAGCCTTTGATTCAACTCTAGAAGAACTTCCTTGTTAAGCGTGAAGCCTTGAAACATCTAAACCATCATTCCCTTGAGTTTACGACTGTAAACTCATGGGGGAAATGGTCCCTCAACCTTAAACACCCCTTAGGACAACCATTTGGGGAGTAAACTCCAATATGAAGCCATACACTCCTTAGATGCAACCAGTAGCACTCCTAGCACTTGAAGCTAAAGTGTTTTCGTGCATTAGAGTACCATTATTTACTAGATTAGTGATTAAATAACTAATTGGATACAATTATGTATCACAGTATGTTACATAGGATCCGCGTGTGTGTTCAAGTCCTCACTTGATACCTAGCACCATACCCGACATTTCCATCCACTCCACTCACTGTAGGTGAGTTCATACCCCTTAATTAACCTTTTAAAAGTTTTTAAATGCTTTTGTGGGAGGGGGGGGGGGGAATACAAGTTGAATCAAACAAGTTATAGTATCAATCATATGTGATTTATAACTTGTTACCAAAAGGATTTTCTATACATTAAAACTACTTTGCCAACAAAATTGTTTTAAATGTTTATCAAACTCATTTTCATGTTTAATTGTTATAAGACTATTTCCAACACTTTTAAACTTCTTTTGTTTCCAAATCATATATGCACCAATATATTTATATAAGTAAGAATTGAAGCACTTAGAACTGATAGCTCACCTTATTTCATGTTCTTGTTTGATTGTGGACTTAGGGTATTCTGTTATCTGTCCGACTGTAGTTGAATTCTTAGTTGTATATTATATATATATTTGTGTTGGATATAAAAGTCTTCACTTCAATTCAATACCTTTGTGTATCAAAGGCATGCAACTAACTTTTCTATTTAACTATAATAGGTATAGTTAAGGATTACCGCTCATTACTACTATCACCATGACACTTACTATAGTTAGTACAATTATGAGTCTATACATGCTAAATACTATACGAAGAGAATAATATATACTATATAAGAGAACACTCAATATATTATACCAAGAAGTACATTATACTCTAATACAAGAGAATATACTAAAATAGAATGTGACACACTACTTCTCGATACGACACTTCATTGTGCGATGCCCATGTAACTAGAGTCTCCTAGAGGGAGAGCAGGCACTATCAGGCGCTATGTGTATAGATCTATACGGGACAGACACTCCCACATCCCGACTGCTAACTACAGTCTGAGCCGACTAGGCCCAAGGATGACAAAATGTCACCACACTACGTATGACCTGGAGGGTCATCTATTATTTTATCGTCAATTTGAATGGTTACTTACGAGTTCACATTCAAACTTCTAATTGACACATTAAGAATTAAAAGTAAAAGTAACTCCCCGAGGTGTATTGTACAGCTAATATTACATGGAGTTGCGTCTTTATTTCATTAAGCCGACAGTTACACTGCTGGGGTAAAGCATTATTTTCCCAATTACTTTATACAAATGAAATTATTAACTATATTTTCGTACTGATAATTTCACTGGGAAAACTTTTACACTTTCAAAGGATCAAACATAAAAATAACTGAGTCTTGGTAGAAGACTAATTTTATTGGAATATATGGGATCTTCTAGGGATCATACTATTTCCAAATCTTGATAACAGCTATTATATTACATGATTTTAAACACTTTTATACAAGCAATGAAAATAAATACTTATGAAATCACCAGCTTTATGCTGATACTCATTTTCAAAATAACTTGTATTCTCAGGTCATCAGTAGACAGGTACAGATGCAACTTTTGAGAAGATGGAGCACATACAATACTCATCTTTTATTTTGATTATACTTTTGCTGTCTAACAAATTGTACAGGACACGCTTGTATTATAATTATTATATTAATGCAATAGATGTTGTTGCTTGTCTTTACTATTATGCATTGTTATGATACTGTACATGACGTCATCCACCCCGAGAACGTATTCCGCCGTTCTCGATTTTGGGGTGTGACAGGTGGTGGGTGGTGGTGGTGATAGGTGGTGGAGTTTGGCGGCGGTGACGGGTGGTGGTGGTGGATGGTATTATTTGGGTGGTGAGCATACGTAATTGTACGTTGGGCATACTTCCTAAGTGATGAAACCCTTATTTTTTGGGTTTGGCTTATATTTAAGCATCCTCATGGCCTCATTTTCCTTCACCTTCTCAGCCTCCACCCTCTCAATTCTGTTGTAACCTTAGAAACACCGTGCGAAGCCATTCCAAGCCTTAAAGTGTGTGTTTGTGTGCTTAGAAGAAAAAGAAGGAAGGAAGGAAGCCAAGATCATCTTTGGTGAGTGAAACACTTTGGATATGGGATTTACTCTTCATTTTCAACCCTTCAAAGGTATAAAGCTTGTATCTTGATCTTTTAATCTTGTAGATCCAAAAATAAGTCCTTTGTTGGTACTTTTTTGTCCTTATTGTCTTATCTTGGGCATGGCATGTTCTAGATGATTTGATTTGTCCTTTCAGACCCTAGGAGGGGTGTTAAGTCATAAAAATGAAGTCGTAATGGTTAGTTTTGCTTCTTGTATCTTGTAGAAAGTCTTAATGGATTAAGACCTTGATTTAAGCACTTAATGGGCATGTAAAGTCATAAAGTTGGAAACTTTATGACTCTAGAGTGTATTTGAGCCTTGGATCTAAAATATGTACATAGGTGCTTAAGCCATTAAACACTAATTGAGTTCTGAAGAATGCGAGGGTACACCCCGTGTACTTGGAGTACGTCCTGCGTACGAGGTCAACCACCCCGATGGTGGTCAACTACGAGGGTTGGAGTACGCTCAGCGCACCTCTAAAGTACGCCCCACGTACTTGCACTTGGTCAGCTCAGATCAGTTGACTCGGGTGGTTTGACTCGACTGGGTTGACTCACTTGACTAAGTGGGTTAGACCAGTTGACTTTGACAGAGTTTGACCATTGAGTATATTTTAGGTAATTTGGGATTTTGATGGAATTGGTCTTTGGTGGGATTAGGTGCCAGTTAGAGAGGTGAGTTTTGTATTTAGGGACCAAACCAGCTTCTGTTTAGTTTGTGAGGCGAGTTTTCCGCACTGTACTTTTGGGTCGAAGGCACCAAGGTAGGCCCATCGGATTGTTATCATGGTTTATCGCATGTTGGCATGTTCTAGTGACCTGTTAGATTTGTATGCTAGTAGATAGGATGATGTTATGCTTTGTGATCTGTAAGACCTGTCTGATTTTCTATTAGTTGATTATATGTATGCTTATCTGTTATGTATATGTCGACACGGTTTATGTGTGGTGGGGTTGAGCCGTACTAGTGTAGGCTGTAGGCCGAGAGACCTATGGAGTCTCGGGTAGACTGTAGGTCCTAAAGGCATACCTGTCTGGCCAAAGGCCCAGAGAACGTTCCAGATAGGCTAAAGGCCCCGTGAGGTGTACCATTCATGCAGAAGTTTCTGTGAGTGTACCAAATAGACTGTAAGCTTGTGGGGCATTCCAGTCAGACTGAAGGCTCTATATGCACGATGTCTGTATTTGATGGGTTTTGAGCATTCTAACACTTCCTAAGTATACATGCAACCCTAATAACCTTGGATCTATGTGTTGGGTTTTGAGCAATCTAACACTTCCTAAGTGTGCATGCAACCCTAATAAACCTTGGATCTATGTTTGTCTAAATACATGCAAAATAATAATTTTCCAAGGTTTATAACCTATCTAACATGGCATGGGGAACATTTCAACATAAAAAGTTAGAAGAGATTACATACCTTTTTTGATGAGTTTGGTTCTTGAGGAGTTTGAGGGCCAAGCACCAATAGTGTGAATGCCTCAAATGGAATCACAAAACACCACAAACTCTTGGAAAACTTTGAGAGAGTATACACACTTGTATATTTTCGGCCACACACAAGCACACACACACACACTAGTTCACTAGTTGCCATTTCATGCACCATAAGCATGCTTATATAGTGTACATGGTTAGGGTGAAGCCCTAATAACCCATGACTTTTCCTTTCCAAGGATCCATGGGTTAAAAGCTCCATGGATCATCCATGGACTTCCATCAAAGCCTAGCCCATTAACAAATGAGTGTTAGCCCACACCATATAAAACCAATAGCCCATAATCTAATTAGTCTTCCTTTTAATCTCTAAATTAATTCATAATTAATTTAAGACTAAGACTAATTAAATAACATAACTTCATATTAATATATTATAACTTATAATATATTAATAAACATATGTGTATAACTCTCATAAAATTATCCATAAATAGTTTGGATGAGATGCAACCCAAATGGACCATGCCGGTCGGGTCAAGTATATACCAAATAAGTTATGGACTTAGACACCTTATCCAACAGACTCCCACTTGGATAAGTCTAATAACTCTATTTACCTATATAACTTCAGGAACCAACCAGCAATCGTAGCTCTCGAAAACTCCGTTGAACTATGAAGCGCCATTTTAAGACAAGTGATCATATAATCCTCTGTTCTCATGATATCAGCCGGACAACCACATGGAACTATGTCTTGCTTATTGTCTGGCAGTTGTTTCTCGATTTCCGATTTGTTTGACTAAGAACTTCAATGAACACATCAGTTTAGTTCTGACCGGGCCCGGTACATGGCTCAACACAAAATCATCGAGGGGCCCAGATATCGCTTCTATTTATAGAAGGAACAGATAAACTTCGACTCATATGCTTGTTCTACTACTTGTTGAATTGTACACAAAGGCACGTTTTACAACATCAAGTTACTGATGCGGTTTCGTGCAATCAATGCACAACCAACTCATAGGTAACAACTAATATCTCTAGGTTTGAAGACTTATATGATATTATCGTCTCACGATCACTCGAGATAAATTCCATGAAGTGATACAAGTGAGCGTGGGTTTATACCAATACTCATAACTTATGAGTACTCATGAATGTTGCAGCAACCATTGCCATGTCTAAACACCTTTAGCCATCTACAAAACCAATTCATGACAATCTTGATTCATACCTACTTCCGACGTATGACCGATTCTGGAGGTTTGAATAAATTAATTATTCTGGAAGTCAAAACATGCAAAACTGAAACAATAGTAAATAATTGACAATGATAGTAACACTTTACTCATAAATAAATCACAAATTTTATTCATCATCAAAACATCGATTACATTTTACAAGTTTCAGGAAGACTATCTAATCTGTAAAACTAATATCGTCCCTCAGCCCGATGCGCCTCGCATGCTGAAAATGCTTATCCCTCGTCAGTCCCTTCGTAAGGGGATCTGCAAGATTCTCATCCGATGATATCCTCCCTGCCACGAGGAGTCCTTCTTCAATCTTGTATCTTATGAAGTGACATTTTCTGTCAATGTGTCGGGATCTGCTATGATCTCTCGGTTTCTTGGCTAAGGCAACCGCACTATTGTTGTCACAGAAAATCTCCATAGGTTCTTTAATAGCTGGTAAAACTCCAAGGTCTCCGATGAAGTTCTTTAGCCATATTGCCTCCTTTGCTGCTTCACTCGCTGCTATATACTCTGATTCACAAGTCGAATCAGCCACCGTCTCCTGCTTGGAACTCTTCCAAGAAATTGCCCCTCCATTTAAGGTAAAGATCCAGCCCGACTGAGAGCGGAAGTTATCCCTATCAGTCTAAAAACCAGCATCACTATACCCTAATATTCTCAAGTCATCTCTCCCACCAAGGGTAAGGATCCAATCCTTAGTCCTCCGCAGATACTTGAGAATGTTCTTTACCGCGGTCCAATGAGCCTTGCCAGGGTTCCCCTGATACCTGCTGACCATGCTTAAAGCAAATGCCACATCAGGGCGGGTACAAGTCATAGCATACATGATCGAGCCAACAGCGGAAGCATACGGTAGTTGGCTCATCTTAGCTATCTCTGCCTCTGTACACGGACTCTGAGTCTTACTTAGTTTGGCATTGCTTTGGATCGGTAAATCTCCTCTCTTGGAATTCTGCATGTTGAACCTATTCAACACCTTATCCAAGTAAGTACTCTGACTAAGTCCAATTAGTCTTTTACTCCTTTCTCTTAATATCCTTATCCCTAGGATATAGGCAGCCTCCCCTAGGTCCTTCATAGCAAAGCACTTCCCAAGCCAGGACTTAACCTCCTGCAAGGTTGGGATGTCATTTCCTATAAGTAGTATGTCATCCATAGTACCAAGAAGCTAACTATACTCCCACTAGCTCTGACATACACGCAAGACTCATCTTCACTTCTCGAGAAACCAAAATTTTTGACCTTCTCATCAAAACAAAGATTCCAGCTACAAGATGCTTGTTTTAATCCATAAATGGATTTCTCAAGCTTGCATACTCTATTAGGGTACTCTCCACTGAAAAAACCCTCTGGCTGATTCATATACACATCCTCAGCCAACTTTCCATTAAGGAAAGCGGTTTTGACATCCATTTGCCATATTTCATAATCATGAAATGCTACAATGGCTAGCATAACCCTAATAGACTTAATCTTTGCTACCGGCAAGAAGGTTTCATCGTAATCAATAACCTGATTCTGAGTAAAACCTTTCGCAACTAGTCGAACCTTATAAGTATGCACTTTTCCTTCCATGTCGGTCTTCTTCTTGAAGATCCATTTGTGCCTGACTGTTTTACGGCCTGGTACATGGTCAACCAAGTTCCAAACTTGATTGTCATACATGGACTGTATCTCGCTGTCCATAGCCTCCTTCCATTTAGCAGACTCCGGGCCTGCCATGGCTTCCTTAACACTGCTAGGTTCATCCAAATTTACCAGTGTACTATCACTGATAAACGTATCACCTTCCATAGTAATATGAAAGCCATAATAAAACGAATGTGTGTTCCTAACCCGTGTGGAACGCCTCGGAGGTATAGACATGTCAGCTTGCTCAACATGAGTTTCCTCCTCAGGTTGATTGCTAGTGTCTGAGGTTCCTTCACCAATTGCTTCTTGAATTTCTTCAAGATCAATTTGCCTCCCACTGTCTCCTTGGCTTATAAATTCTCTCTCACGAAAGACCCCTCTTCTTGCTACAAAGACCACATTCTCACTGGGTCTGTAAAAGAGGTAACCGAAGGATTTCTGTGGGTAGCCGATGAAAATACACCTTTCACTTCGGGGTTCGAGCTTATCATGAGTCTCACGCCTCACGAAAGCCTCGCAACCCCAAATCCTGATGTGGTTCAAATTGGGAACCTTCCCAGTCCACATCTAATGAGGTGTTTTGGTAACCTTCTTTGTAGGGACTAGATTAAGGATATGGGCGGCAGTCTCTAAGGCATACCCCCAAAAAGAGATTGGTAGCGAAACTCGACTCATCATAGAGCGAACCATGTCCAGCAAGGTTCGATTACGCCTCTCGGCTACACCATTCAGCTGTGGTGTCCTGGGAGGAGTCAATTGTGAGACAATCCCACACTCCTTAAGATAGTCAAGGAACTCGGTACTAAGATACTCACCACCTCGATCGGATCGAAGCATCTTAATGTTCCTGCCCAATTGATTTTCTACTTCCTGTTTGAATTCCTTAAACCTTTCAAAGGTTTCTGACTTATGTTTGATTAAGTAGACATACCCATATCTACTAAAATCATCAATAAAAGTCACATAATACCGATTAGCATCCCTATGGCGGTTTTGAAAGGCCCACATACATCAGTATGTATTAGGTCCAACAAACCCTCACCCCTTTCACAAGTTCCAGTGAAGGGTGATTTTGTCATCTTTCCAAGTAGACAAGATTCACAGCTATCATCCGATTTAAGGTCGAATGACTCCAAGACTCCACTCTTTTGGAGTTGGCCTATGCGTTTCTTGTTTACATGTCCAAGACGACAATGCCACAATGATGCTTTATTTAGGCTAGTAGAAGAATCAATATACAACACATTATTTCGTAAGTTGTCTACAATCGACACAGTTTCATACACACCATCACAAGGTAACGCTTTAAAATAAAACACATTTTTAAAGACAGCATTAATACCACCACATTCATTATCAAATGAAAAGGTAAAACCTTGTTTGTACAAAGCATGAAAAGAAATAATATTTCTCGCCATTTCAGACGAGTACACACATTTATTCAAATCTAATTTTAACCCATTATTAAGCAACAAAGTATAAACTCCAATCTTGGAAACAGGCAAAGCCTTCCTATTCCCCATGATCAAGTTTATCTTCCCGTGCTCCACATCCTCACTTCTTCTTAGGCCCTGCATATCAGAACATATGTGAATACCACATCCTGTATCAAGCACCCAAGAGTTAGAATATAATGAGTAATTAGACAATATAGTGTAAATACCTGCATGGGTGGGTTTCACTTTCCCATCCTTTAGATCCTGCAAGTACTTAGGGCAGTTTCGCTTCCAGTGTGCCTTTTCATGGCAATAGAAACATTCAGTATCCTTGGGAATGGCAGAAGGAGTGACAAAACCGCTCTTGATCTTCAATGAGGAGCCTTCAAGAGACTTTCCCTTGGTACCCTTCGAAGGGTGCTTCCTCTTTTTCCCTTTGCCTTGCCCGATAGCCAAAACAGGGGTAGATGTTGGAGTAGGAGTAGTAGAGGTAACAACCGCCTTGCCCTTAAGACCGGTTTCCGCGGTCTTCAAGAGTCCTTCAAGCTTGCTGAGGGTAACTTCCTCCTTGTTCATATGATATGTCATACGAAAATGGTCATAACAAGAAGGTAAGGAGTGCAAAATGATGTCAATTGCCAACTCCTCAGGGATGTTCACATTCAGCTTCAGCAAACAGTCCACATACCTTTGCATCTTTTGCATGTGAGCCGTGACGGAATCACCGTCCTTCATGCGGGTAGTTATTATGGAGGAGATTATTTCATACCGCTCCTGACGAGCACTTTGATGGTACCTTTCCATCAGGTCTTGGTGCATCTCAAAAGGGTAGAAATCTTCATATAACTTTTGGGGCTCGGCTGTCATCGTGGCCATCATGATACATGCCACCTTAGTAGCATCTCTCTCATGTGTCCTGTATTCAGCGATCTCCTCAGGAGTAGCAGTAGACTCATCAAGTTTTTTTAACTCCTTATCGAGGACATATTCCTTGTCCTCATAACGAGTAACCATCCTGATGTTCCTAATCCAATCCATGAAGTTGGAACCTTCAAAGATGACCCTCCCACAAAGATTCATGAGAGAGAAAGAACCAGTTGGGTTAGAGCCTGAAGCATTAGTGTTGGAAGACATCTGAAGGAAGAAATCAAGTTTAGATTAGATATATAGAATCCTTAATAAGACACCCAAATGTAATATTAAGGCTAGGACCCAATCACAATATATTATACTTAGAAGAGGGATGCCGTAATCTAAGTAATAATATATTTGAAAGGTAGGTAAATGACGATTCACCAATTTCCACCATGAAAAACAAAATGAATTATTAGGTTTTAATTGGATTTGAAATTCCTAGATTCTTTTGAGATTCATTGAACTTTTCAATGGCATGTTTCAATCTCGATTGTGCCCTTCAAGTTTTGTGACTGGGATGCCGAGGATCACAAAACAAGGTGTGAATAACCATGCTAATTCACTTGGTACCCTTAATATTATCACCTAATCAATGTGCCGGTAAACCACACACACTCCATTGATCCATGACAAACATTAAGTCACCCTTCGTGATCCTTACTAGTCCAAGATAGTGTGCCGGTTAACCACACACGCTCCACCAACGACTTGGTAAGGTACAAAGTGTGAATTCCATGGACTAGCACCATGTTCACATTTTTCCTAAAATAACTAAGATTGGGAATTAAAAAGGTTTAGGTACTTTATAATAATCATTATACTTTTAATGAGGATTTAAAGTCATTGTCCTACCCGTTCGGCTAACGACCCTCCACCAGTCAAGCGAGCGGTGGGTGAGAGTGGACACCCATTAAGTCACCATTTTATAGGCAACAACCTGATACCCACCTTATAGACCGGCTTCGTGAATGAGGCCTACTAACGGTAGAACGACTTATTCTTATACATATATATAATAATTAACCATTAATGTTATAAATAGTATAAGGGTTGAATTTTAACTATTAAAACTCTAAGGGTTGGAATTAAAGTTTATTAAAGTGTGTGAAACTTTACAAATTCCAAAACTTGAGGACAAGTTTTGTAACTATCCAAAACTTTTCATTTCATAACTTATGAATTAAAGGTTCATAAAAATGAAGACTCTTCACTTTCATGTAACTTATGTGTTTAGATGTGTGTGTTAAAGAAAGTGACCTTTGGATATCCATAACTTGAGGACAAATTATGGACTCCATTAAAACACATAAATGATCAAGAATTAATTCTAAAAAATTCAGCAAATAATTCCTATCATCTTCTAAATTCATAAGAACATGAACATGATCATCAAAATTTCAAGAATTATATGAACACATAAAATCATGGAATTTTGATATATGCTATTGTAAATGGATTAGAACAACCATTACACCAACTAAAACAAGTTTTAAAACACCAAAACAGTTTAGGGTAATGTTTCTAGTCCATTTCCAGCAGCAAAAGTCGAAAATTGGTACTCTGTCGCTCCTACTCGTCGAGTGCATGAACCTACTCGGCGAGTAGGTTGAAGATACACATGGACTCGGCGAGTCCCCCCATGGACTCGGCGAGTTCATCAATCAAACAGCAAGTTTTTCGACTTTTTCAACTATTTTGCATCAAGTATCAAACAAGCAAGCCTAGGCTCTGATACCACTGTTGGGTTTTGAGCAATCTAACACTTCCTAAGTGTGCATGCAACCCTAATAAACCTTGGATCTATGTTTGTCTAAATACATGCAAAATAATAATTTTCCAAGGTTTATAACCTATCTAACATGGCATGGGGAACATTTCAACATAAAAAGTTAGAAGAGATTACATACCTTTTTTGATGAGTTTGGTTCTTGAGGAGTTTGAGGGCCAAGCACCAATAGTGTGAATGCCTCAAATGGAATCACAAAACACCACAAACTCTTGGAAAACTTTGAGAGAGTATACACACTTGTATATTTTCGGCCACACACAAGCACACACACACACACTAGTTCACTAGTTGCCATTTCATGCACCATAAGCATGCTTATATAGTGTACATGGTTAGGGTGAAGCCCTAATAACCCATGACTTTTCCTTTCCAAGGATCCATGGGTTAAAAGCTCCATGGATCATCCATGGACTTCCATCAAAGCCTAGCCCATTAACAAATGAGTGTTAGCTAATCACGCAAAGTTGAATTCCAAGGTTATACTCCTATCTAGCATACATGGGGAAAAAATTTTAACGTGAATGAAAGATAGAATAACTTACCTTGTTGTTGCTTATGATCCTTGAAACCTTGTGAGCCTAGCACCCCAAGTGTGATGCCTCAAATGCTTCACACCACACCATATGCTTTTGGAATGACTTTAGAGAGAATACACACTTCTAAAATCGGCCTAGCCCTCTTGTTTCTTATGTGTAGCCGATTTTAGTGGAGAATATGTTCTTTATATAGTGTTGAAACATCTAGGGTTACACCATGTAAACCCTAATGTGTCATGACTCTTCATTTCCATGACCCATGGGTTTGTAACTCCCATGGAGCATCCTATGGGTGGAACCCAACTTGATAATCCATGGAGCCTCTTAGCCCACTATACAAGTTATGGATGATTTACATAATCAACCCATATATTTAATTAGTTATCTTTTGATCACTTAATTAATTCTAAATTAGTTCTTGATCAAAGTAATTAAATAATATTATTAATATATTAGAACTTATAATATATTAATAATCCACAAGTGTTATTTCTCTCATTTAGTCTATCCAATTGCATGGTTCCATGCAACCCAAATGGACCATGCCGGGTGGGGTCAAGTACATACCAGAAATAGTTATGGACTTAGACACCTTATCCAACAGTCTACCACTTGGATAAGTCTAATAACTATAAGTGTAATAATTCAGGAACCGAATGACAATCGTAGCTCTTTCAAGGTCTCTCGGAACTGAGAAGACGATGATACGCCATTTAAGATAAGTGATCATATAATCCTCTGTTCGAGATATCAGCCGTAAAAATACATGGAACAATGTCTTACTTATTGTCCAGCAGTTTGTTTCCCGATTTACGATTTGTTTGACAAAGAACTTAATTGAACACATACTCTTTGTTTTGACCGGGCCCGGTACATAGGTCAAAACAAAATCATCGAGGGGCCCAGATATCAGCTTCTAATCCTAGAAGGAACAGATAAACTTCGACTCATATGTTTGTTCTACCACTCATTGAATTATACACAAGTACATGTTTTATAACATCGAGTTACCAATGCGTTTTCGTAAGATCAATGCATAACCAACTCATAAGTAACAAATCATATCTCTAGGTTTGAGGACTTATATGATATTACCATCTCACGATCACTCGAGATAAATTCCATGAAGTGATTCCAGTGAGCGTGGGTCGAGTCTAATGCTCAGAACTTATGAGCACTCATGATTGTTGTAGCCATGTCCAACACCTTAGACCTCTGCAACCAATCATGACAGTCTTGATTCATACCTACTTCCGACATATGACCGACTGTGGAGTTTTGAAAAATATGATATACCAAACATTATCATTCTGGAAGTCAAAACATGTGACAACCCGAAATTTCCATTCGGTCAAACCCTAAAAGTCAACCACTTCGTATCATAAGTCAATGTCATTATTTCTTATTTTTAAGAAATATAAAGTTCGTTTGATTATTTTAATATTATTTTTAAATGAACAGGTGAAAGAAAGTGTCGTCTCGGGTTTTGAATTTTAAAAACTTCAAACACCTCGTGTCTTAGAAATTCCCGACCAAACTTTTAGGTTTGGGTTGAAAAATCACCCAAAAACCGTGAACTCATACATATGTATGAGTTTACTCTCCAAGACTAGTCATTATTGAGTTTACTCCCCAAACACCAAAAGAGTAAACTCCAAAATATCCTCTCAAGTATCATCCTAGTTTTTGTTCTAGATCTTCAAACTAGTAAGTGTTCTAACCCTTTCAAGTTAGTATATCACTTAATCTAGTGATTGTACATCCTTTAATCCATTCATTTATGTGTTTTGACTAGTTTTTTCCAAAACACCAAGAACACACACTAGTGTCCTTGGACTATAAGTTCATTTCAAGCTTCCACAATGTAAGTACTTCTATCCTAGAGTCATTTAAAGCTAGCTATACATGTGTATACCAAGGAAAAGTCCCAAGAACACCAAGAACAAGGTATTCATGGTTTTGGGAGGCTCCCAAAACCGTAAACACCAAATATAGTGCCTTAGGGTGCTTTAGGGTGTCTAGATGCTTCACAATGCCTTAGGGACTTGTCTAGATCCATCCTTGATGAGTGTATCACACAAAAAGCACCAAAATCATATATTTTTATATGTTTACGGTTTGGGGAGCTCCCAAAACCGTAAACACCTCAAATGATGTGTAAAAGTCTGATAAATGTCCCATGGATGCTCCATATGCCTAGAATCTAACCTAGACTAGTGCCATGTTTGAGCTAAGGACTTGAAAAATGCCAAATACCAAACTTAGGAGTTTAAGGTTGTAAACTCATGATTTTAAGGTAGTAAACTCATGGGTTTAAGGTAGTAAACTCATGGAGAAATGGTCGTTAGACCGTAAACTCCATTTAGGAGTGATTTGATGCCACACAACACTTCCTAAGGCTAAATCATGAAGTAGGAATGCTTGGAATAGCTTAGAAGACTTCAAACCAACAAATGGTCAAAAGGTTAGGAGTTTACGACCGTAAACTCAAGATTTTACGACCGTAAACTCAAGGGGTGTTGGTCCTTAGGGAGTAAACTCATTTTAAGAGTGTTCCTTGAACCCCAATCATACTAGCCTTTCCCTACAACACTTATATGCACTCCTTAGCACTTATAACACTTATACAAAGTGTTTTTCATGCCTTAGAGTGTCTTGACTTTGTTTATTAGTTGTTTAAAGATTAATTGTTTATATACATATATCCTTATATATTATTAGGATCTTTGTGCGTGTCTAAGTCTTCACTTGACACCAAGCACTTATCTGACACTTCCTTCCGACCCACTTGCTACAGGTGAGTTCATACCCCTTAATCAATGTTTTAACTGTTTTTAAATGTTTTATGGGGGGATAAAAGTAGAATTATGCTAATTATTATATCAATCACATGTGATTAATAAGCAACATTCAAATGATTGGCTACTCATTAGCCGTTTTACCAAACAGTTTCCTTCAAATGTTTTTCATAAACACTTTATGTGTTTAAAACTCCTTATTACACTATACATTTTACTCTGTATGTTACATTTCAAACTTATTTACAATTGTGTTTCAAACAAATGTTTCTTGATACTAAACTGTTTTATCAAACCCATGCCTTCAAACCGTTTTATAGATTGACATCATGTCGATCTTTTCTTAGATAATAATTATGTTCAAAGGTTTTACAAAACTTATTTTATGCTTTTATATTATAAATTGCATGCCTATATATTGATAGTTAAATAAGAAATGTTGAAAGGACTTAGGAAGACTATCCACCCTGTTTCCTTTTCCTCGATTTGGATGTGGTCTGGTGGGATGTCAGGTACCCGTCCGAAGGTCGTTTAAATATTAGGTATATATCATGTATGCATATATAGTCATAAAGGTCCTTCCAGTTCATCCAATGCCTTTGGGTAGCAAGGGTATACATCCATGTCCATACGTACCAGTTAGATTACTAGTAAACTACCATGTGGGTAGTTTAGGAAGATACTAGAACTATTACTAGAACGCGATATCATACAATGAGTCAGTTCAATCATGAGTCATTACAACTAGAACATTACAGTACATTACTATACTTGCTAGATAGAGAGAGCATACATTACAGCTAGAACATTACAGTACATTACTATACTTGCTAGATAGAGAGAGCATACATTATAGCTAGAACATTACAGTACATTACTATAGAATTACATAGATATGTTTACATGATCATACTTACATGAGTATGCTTACATATACATAGAGCAGACGTCACTAGGTGCTATAGCATGGAACCAGTTCAGGATCTAACTATACCGATGAATCACAACACAATTGTGATAGTTATATCGAGTATACATGATCATAGTAATGTGGATGCTCACGGCTTGCACACATGCAGGCGTCGTGGGTAGGTCCCAAAATCCCTTTGACAGGGGAGCGTATAGCCTGGGATCTAGCTATCATATTATACCTTATCCCTCAATAAGGCAATTGAGTACCGATGTAGTTATTTATAACAAATGCTACAATACTTAGAAGAATTACCCTAGACTTTAGGTAATTGGTACGGTTGTAGTTCGACACTACACCATAGTACTATTTCATTTTCCCATTACATTCACTTCGTGAACATTCACACGATGCACGGTAATGTAGAAACTATCTTTTTGGTTAATGATAGTCAGACTTGGGAAAATACACACTCTTACAAGAGACACACACAAACACTAGATGCCTTGGTAGAAGGCTACATATAGATCAGTTAAGTCTTGGTAGAAGACTCCCTATTATAATAGTAGGAATCATAGGGATTTCTAGAGTTTTTCAAATGTTTACAGTTGTTTTACATACATTTTCAATACTTACGATTCACATACATTTTCAATACTTAAAATTCATATACATACAAATTCTTACATACAAATACTTATGATCTCACCAGCTTCAAAGTTGTTTTACATACACAAAAATACTTATGATCTCACCAGCTTCAAAGCTGATACTCGCTTTAAAAATTACTTGTATCTTCAGGTCATCAATAGACAGGTACTGATGCAAGGTTTAGAGAAGATGGAGCTTGTTCAAGACTCTTCTTACATTTTGATTTATGCTTTAGTGTCTATTATAATTTGATAGAACACACATGTATAATAATTATATTATTAATGCAATGGATGAAGTTGTTGCTTGTTTACTACTTTTCATTGTTGTGATACTGTAAATGACGTCCTCCGCCCCAGAACGTTTCCGTCGTTCATGGTTTTGGGGTGTGACATAACATACAAAAGAAATATAGTAAACGATCGACTAGAGATAGCAACACTTTACTCATAAATAGAACACCTTTTATTCATCATCTAATGTCAATTACACTTTACAAATTTCAAGGTTATCTAACTACTAATATAATATCATCCTTCAGCCCTATGCTCCGAGCATGCTGAAGATGCATAACCCGAGTCAGTCCCTTCGTGAGGGGATCTGCTGGATTCTCATCCGATGATACCCTCTTCGCCATGAGGAGTAGTTCTTCTATTCGATGTCTGATTAAATGGTATTTTCTGTCGATGTGTCTGGATCTCCCGTGATCCCTTGGTTCCTTGGCTAAGGCAACAGTACTTTCACTATCACAAAAAATTTCCATTGGCTCTTTAATAGCTGGTACAACTCCAAGGTCTCCAATGAAGTTCTTTAGCCATATTGCCTCCTTTGTTGCCTCGCTAGCTGCTATATACTCTGATTCGCAAGTTGAATCAGCCACTGTCTCTTGCTTGGAACTCTTCCAACAAATTGCTCCTCCGTTTAGGGTAAAGACCAAGCCTGACTGAGAGTAGAAATTATCCCTATAAGTCTGAAAACTAGCATCACTATACCCTACAACTCTCAAGTCATCACTCCCAACGAGGGTAAGAACCCGGTCCTTATTCCTTCGTAGGTGCTTGAGGATATTCTTTACCGCAGTCCAGTGTGCCTTGCCAGGGTTCCCCTGATACCTGCTAACCATGCTCAAGGAAAAGGCTACATCAGGTCGAGTACACGTCATAGAATACATGATCGATCCTACAGCCGAAGCATAAGGTATTCAACTCATTTCTGCTATCTCAACCTCAGTACTAGGGCTTTGTGTCTTACTCAATATGGCGTTACTTTGGATGGGTAACTCTCCTTTCTTGGAGTCCTGCATGTCGAATCTCTTCAGTACATTATCCAAGTAGGTACTCTGACTAAGTCCAATTAGTCTTTTACTCTGGTCTCTCAAGATCCTTATCCCTAAAATATAGGCAACTTCTCCTAGGTCCTTCATATAGAAACACTTCCCAAGCCAGGACTTAACTTCCTACAGAGTTGGGATGTCATTTCCTATGAGTAGTATGTCATCCACATACAATACCAAAAAGCTAACTATACTCCTACTAGCCTTGACATATACACAAGATTCATCTTCACTCCTAGAAAAGCCAAATTCTTTGACTTTCTCATCAAAGCAAAGATTCCATCTGCGAGGTTCTTGCTTTAACCCATAAATGGATTTCTCAAGCTTACACACTTTATTAGGGTACTTTGTATTGATAAAACCCTCTGACTGACTCATGTAAACATCCTCAGCCAAATTTCCATTAAGGAGAGCGGGTTTGACATCCATTTTCCATATTTCATAGTCATTAAATGCGGCTGTGGCTAACAGAACCCTAATAGACTTAATCTTGGCCACTGGAGAAAAGGTCTCATCATAATCAACTCCCGGAGTTTCTGAGAAACCCTTTCCAACCGGTCGTGCCTTATAAGTGTGTACATTACCATCAATGTCGGTCTTCTTCTTGAAGATCCATTTGCACCCTACAGTCTTACGACATGGTACATTCTCAACCAAGTTCCAAACTCGATTGTCATACATGGACTGTATCTTGCTGTCCATTGCCTCTTTCCACTTGGCTGACTCAGGGCCTGCCATGGCTTCCGCGTAACTGTTAGGTTCATCCAGACCTATCAGTGTCTCATCACTGATAAGTGTATCACCTTCCGCAGTAATATGGAATCCATAGTAATGCTCGGGTGCATTCCTAACCCTTGTGGAACGTCTCAGAGGTACATATTTGTCAATTGGCTCAACAGGAGTTTCCTCCTCAAGTTGAGTGCTAGGGTTTGAAGTTCCTTCACCGCTTGACTCTTGAATTTCTTCAAGGTCAACTTGCCTCCCATTGTTACCTTGGCTTATGAACTCTCTCTCTCTCTCTCTCTCTCTCTCTCTCTCTCCCTCTCTCGAAAGAACGCCCTCCAAGCTACAAATACCACATTTTCACTAGGTCTGTAGAATAGGTAACCAAAGGATTGTTGTGGGTAACCGATGAAAATACACCTTTTGCTTCGAGGTTCGAGCTTATCATGAGTATCGCGTCTTACGAAAGCCTCGCAACCCCAAATCTTGATGTGGTCTAGTTTGGGTACTTTACCAGTCCACATCTCATGAGGAGTTTTGACAACTTTCTTTGTAGGGACCAGATTAAGGATATGGCGGCAGTCTCTAAGGCATACACCCAAAATAAGAATGGTAGCGAAGCTCGACTCATCATGGAACGAACCATATCTAACAAGGTTTGATTATGCCTCTCAGCCACACCATTCAACTGCGGTGTCCTGGGAGGTGTCAATTGTGAGACAATCCCACATTCCCTAAGATAATCGAGGAACTCTGAAGTAAGATACTCACCACCTAGATCGGATCGAAGCATCTTAATGTTCCTGCCCAATTGATTTTTTACTTCCTGTTTAAATTCTTTAAACCTTTTAAAAGTCTCTGACTTATGCTTGATTAAGTAGACATATCCATATCTACTGTAATCATCAGTAAAAGTCAGATAATAACGATTAGCATCCCTTGTGGCATGTTTGAAGGGTCCACACACATCCGTTTGTATAAGATCCAACAAACCTTCACCCCTCTCACAAGAACCTGTGAAGGGTGAATTTGTCATTTTTCCAAGTAATCATGGTTCACAACTATCATCTGATTTTAGGTCAAATGACTCCAAGACTCCATCCTTTTGGAGTTGGCCTATGCGTTTCTTTCTTATATGTCCAAGTTTTTATCATTAACAAAATCAATAGACAATACATTATTTCCTAAGTTATCAACCACAGATACAGTTTCATACACACCATCACAAGGTAATGCTTTAAAATAAAGAACATTATTAAAGAAATCATTAATCGAACCAACTTCATTATCAAATGAAAAGGTAAAACCTTGTTTATACAATGCATGAAAGGAAATAATGTTTCTTGCCATTTCCGCCGAATAACAACATTTATTCAAATCTAAACTAAACCCACTACTTAGCGATAAAGTATAAACTCCAATCTTGGTGACAGGTAGAGCTTTCCTATTCCCCATGATTAAGTTTACTCTTCCTTGCTCCACATTCTCACTTCTTCTTAGTCCCTGCAAATCAGAACAAATATGAATACCACAACCGGTATCAAGGACCCAAGAGTTAGAATGGGGTGAGTTATTAGATAAGATAGTGTAAATACCTGCATGGTTGGGTTTAACATTCCCATCCTTCACATCTTGCTGGTACTTTGGGCAGTTCCGCTTCCAATGTGACTTTTCATGGCACTAGAAGTATTCAGCCTCTTTTGGGTCAGAAGAAGGAGTGACGAAACCTTTCTTGGTTCCACTTGAAGAAGAGCCATCAAGGTTCCTAGCCTTGGTACCCTTAGAAGAGCTCTTCCTCATCTTCACTCGACTTTTCCCGATTGCCAAAATCGGGGCGGAGTTTGGAGTAGGAGTGTTAACAACCCACTTCCCCTTAAGACCTGTTTCTGCGGTCTTGATATGTCATGTGCAATTGATCATAGCACGATGGTAAGGAGTGCAAAATGATATCTATTGCAATCTCCTCAGGGAAGTTCACATTAAGCTTTAGCAATTGATCCATATACCTTTGCATTTTCTGCATGTGGCTCGTGATAGACTCTCTGTCCTGCATCATGGTTGTTATCATGGAGCAAATGATTTCATACTTGTCTTGTCGTGCACTTTGATGGTATCTTTCCATCAGATCTTGGTGCATTTGAAAAGGGTAGAAGTCCTCATAGGACTTTTGGAGTTCCGTTGTCATGGTGGCCAACATGATGCATGCCACTTTGGTAGCATCCCTTTCATGTGCTTGGAAGTCAGCGATCTCCTGGGGAGTTGCAGTGGTCTCATCGATCTCCTTAAGCTCCTTATCAAGGACATGTTCTTTGTCCTCGTAGCGGGTAATCATCCTGATGTTTCTTATCCATTCATTGAAGTTGGATCCATCAAAAGTGACTTTCCCACATAAATTCATAAGGGTAAAGGAGCTATTAGGATTAGAGCGAGAAGCAACATTGTTGGAAGACATCTGAAAGAAAAGGACAAAATTAGTTTAGATATTAAGAGAGTCCTTAATAAAACATCCAAATGTAATATTAAGGCTAGGATCCAATCACAATATATTATAACTTAGAAGAGTTATGCCGTAATCCAAGCTATAACATATTTGAAAGGTAGGTGAATGACGATTCATCAATTTGCACCATGAAAAATGAAATATAAATATTAGGTTTTTAATTGGTTCTTAGAAATTCCTAGATTCTTTTGAGATTCAATGAACTTTTCAAAGGCATGTTTCAATCTCGAGTGTGCCCTCCAAGTTTTGTGACTGGGATACCGAGGATCACAAAACGAGGTGTGAAGTAACCATGCAAATCACTTGGTACCCTTCAAGTTTATCACTCAATCGATGTGCCGATAAACCACACACGCTCCACCGATACTATGATAAACCTTAAGTCACCCTTTACCTACCTTGTTAAATCCAAGTTAGTGTGCCGGTTAACCACACACGCTCCACCAATGACTTAAACAAAGTGTAAAGTGTAATTTCATGGATTAGCGCCTTATTCACATTTTTCCAAAAGTAACTAAGATTGGGAATTTAATAAAAGCATTTAGTTACTTTATAATATTCATCATACTTTTAATGAGAATTTATAAGTCCTTCTCTTACCCGTTCGGCTAACGACCCTCCACCGATCAAGGAAGCGGTGGGTGAGAGTGGACACCCATTAAGTCACCATTTTATAGGCAACAACCTTATACCCACCTTATAGATCGGCTTCGTGAATGAGGCGTACTAGCATTAAGACGACTGGATTTTATACATACATATATATATATATATATATATATATATATATATATATATATATATATTATTAACTTATAATATTATAAAGTATAAGGGTTGAATTTTAACTTTTAAAATTCTAAGGGTTGGAACTAAAGTTTTAATCAAGACTTTACTTGTTCCAAAACATGAGGGCAAGTTTTGTAAAGTTTCAAAACATTTCATTTCTTATAACTTATGAATTCACTTGAGTAATAAAAATGAAGACTCTTCATTTTTATAACTCTAATGTTCCTTTAATGGTTGTAATCAAAGTGTGACTTTTGGTTTTCCATAACTTGAGGACAAGTTATGGACTCCATTAAAACACTTTATGATCATGAATTAAACTACCATGAAGGTTACAAGCAATTCCTATGATCATCTAATCTTCATAAGTTAAAGAACATGAATATGAACATTTCAAGAATAAAAAATTACACTTAAAAACTTTGTAATTTTGATAATTTCCATTGCAAATGGATTAGCATAAACATTACACCATCTGAAACAAGTTTTCAAGTACCAAAACAGTTTAGGGTAATGTTTCTAGTCCATTTCCAGCAACAAAAGACGAACTTCTGAAAACTGTAGCCTCTACTCGTCGAGTGCAAGAACAAACTCGACGAGTAGCTTGCATTTGTTCATGGACTCGTCGAGTCTCCCCATAGAGTCAGTGAGTTCATACGAGCAGAAAATAGAAAAATGATTTTTTTCAACAGTTTGCACAAAAAATCAACAAACAAGCCTAGGCTCTGATACCACTGATCGGTTTTGAGCAATCTAACACTTCCTAAGTGTACATGCAACCCTAATAACCTTGGTTCTATGTTTGTCTAATAATCACGCAAAGTTGAACTCCAAGGTTATATTCCTATCTAGCATACATGGGGAACAATTTTTAACTTGAATGAAAGATAAAATAACCTACCTTGTTGTTGCTTATGATCCTTGAAACCTTGTGAGCCTAGCACCCCAAGTGTGATGCCTCAAATGCTTCACAGAACACCAAATTATTTTGGAATGCCTTTAGAGAGAATACACACTTCTAAAATCGCCCTAGCCCTCTTGTTTCTTATGTGTAGCCGATTTTGGTGGAGAATATGTTCTTTATATAGTGTTGACACATCTAGGGTTACACCATGTAAACCCTAATGTGTCATGACTCTTCATTTCCATGACCCATGGGTTTGTAACTCCCATGGCGCATCCTATGGGTGGAACCCAACTTGATAATCCATGGAGCCTCTTAGCCCACTATACAAGTTATGGATGATTTACATAATCAACCCATATATTTAATTAGTTATCTTCTGAGCACTTAATTAATTCTAAATTAATTCTTGATCAAACTAATTAAATAATATTATTAATATATTAGAACTTATAATATATTACTAATCCACAAGTGTTATTTCTCTCATTTAGTCTATCCAATTGCGAAGTGCCATGCAACCCAAATAGACCATGCCTGGTCGGTTCAAGTACATACCTGAAATAGTTATGGACTTAGACACCTTATCCAACAGTATTATACTTATGTTATGTGTCGGTATTTTGGGGGAACTCACTAAGCGTTGACTTTCAGTGTTTGGTTATGTTTCAGGTACTTTGGATGATCAAGAGAAGGTGAAGGTGTGACCATACACATCCTCATGTTTTGACCTACGATTTTGGGAGACTCTGATGTTGAACATATTTTGAAAACTACGTTTGTAAAAAATTTGTGAAATTGGCTGGTTTTGAAAAGTTTAATTTTATCATGATTTTTATGTGTGTTACAAGTTGGTATCATAGCCTTGGTTCGAGTGAATTAGAGGAATAATCATGTGAATCCAGTCTCAAACTAACAAAAAGATTTTAAAAACGATTTTCAAATTTTTTTCAAATTAATCAAAGAGGAAGTGATGTGTACGATCAGTAGGAGCCAGTAAGCAGACTATAAATTACCACGCTATTATTTGATTTTGTGATATGAGGGAACAACATAACAGTGATAGGCTAGGGATCTTCATGAACTGCATGATAGAATTTCCTTATTGTATGATACTTGATAGCCTAGGGTTCTTCCTTATATGAAATTGACATCATTATTTTAGGTTCTTAGTGTATGCATCGTGTTTGGTTTGGCCTTATTTCTTGTTATTGTTTGCTGAAAGGCTTAGGGTAGGATTGGATATTCGACTGTCTATAGGGTCCAGTGTTATGTATGATTAGCTTACACAAGTGCTGAAGGGTTGGTGGAAGTTTTAGGGATGAGTTGTGTGGGGTCAGCAGTCCAGTTTCGAGATGTTTAGCCTTCATCTAGGAATTGAAGGTTGAGTGTATGTGTATGCTAGTATGTATTGCTATTGTTGTTGTGATGATCCTCTGAGAAAAATACAGGTAGGTGTGGAAGGTAGTTTGGTATCTGATATCTCCCTGGTTTATTTGCTGGAAGTTCGTTCCCATGATTTGTTGGAAGTTCGTTCCCATGATTTTATATGCATGCTATCTGATATCTCCCTGGTTTATTTATAGTATGGTAATGACGAGACGATTTGAGGCTAGCTCCAGATCGGGTTCGGGAGCAGGCAGTCAGGGTGGGCCAGTTGTGTCCGAGGATATGATTAAGGAGATTCTTCAGGAGGAGGTTGTTGATCAATTCTGAGCAGAGTTTCTAGAGACGTTAGGATCTATCAAGACCGCCATTGTGGAGCATTTTGATGAGTGTTATGCTGCTTTGTATGAGGCTACTACTGTTGCAGCCACCGCAACCGTTGTCACCACTGGGGTTGGTGACCGGAGAGTCTTCCAGTAGTGGGACTTCGATAATACTAAGCCCCCGACATTTGATGGAGTCCATGACACGATCATAGACATTAGGTTGTTGTCTAACATTGAGGGGTATTTCTTCACTTTCTCTTGCCCAGCTGAGCAGATGGTCAAGTGCGCTCTGAAACTTCTGAGGTCCGGAGCGAAGAATTAGTGGAAACTTGTTACTGTTCGTATTCTACTGAGCAAAGAGATATTGTGTCTTGCGTGCAGTTCTCGGAGATGTTTCGTTCTAGATTTGTTCCGCTGGTGGAGCATGAGAGGTTGGCCTAGGAGTATTTGGATCTGAGACAGGGGACCGAGTCGATGACGGAGATCACCGAGATGTTTAGGGAGAGGGCCATGTTTTGTCCTGAGTTTGCTGTTTCTTAGCAGGCTCAGATGACCCATTACTTGATCATACTCAAGATGTATATCAGGCAATTTATATCCACTCAACGTTATCGATCTTTTTTGGAGTTACAGGACGCCGCCAGGCAGCGTGAGATTGAGATGGAGCTCCAAACGAGGGAGCAGAGACTATTCTCGTCACAGTTGTATCTTACGTTGCCTCGGTTCAAGGCTGCAGATTCTAGATTGGGGGCAGAGGATGCAAAGTTGTAGGAAGTGAGCAAAGGCTCACAAGGGGGCTTGACGATGAGGAGGTGTGTGCCAAAAATGTGGCAAGGAGGGGCATTATGCGAGGGATTGCTGCTAGTTGGCCCCAACTCTGAGTTCCAAGATTTGTTATCATTGTGATCCAGTTAGCCATGTGAAGTTCAACTGCCCCTTGATCACTGCCATGTCGGAGCAGGCCCCATTGATAGCTACTTTGAGGATCACCGATGGGCGTCAAGGGAGGGCAGAGCCCCTAAGCGCTCGAGGACGCACTTTTCAACTCACCATCGAGGAGGCCGGAGCAGCTGTAGATGTTGTGATTGGTATGTTTCTATTTATTATCCTGTTAATTATCTTTTATGTTATGCTTATATATATGCCCATGATAGGTACATTCGTAGTGAACTCTTTGCCTGATCTTGTGTTGTTTGACATGTGTGTGAGTCGGTCCTTTATATCTCGATCTTTCAGTATGGAGTTTAATATTCCTATTGGGGAGTTAGAGTTTTCTTTACGGGTTTCTATCGCCAACGAACACGAGATTTCTACATCTACGGTATATCAGGGTTGTATGCTAGAGATATTTGGGGTGCCTTATCTGATTGATTTGATCCAGACTCCCATGGGGGATGTTTGCATGATAGTGGGTATGGACTGGCTGAGAAGGTTTGGCCCCATGATTGATTGTGGGGGCCAAAGAGTGGTAGTTCGAACCACAAGTGGGTGAGAACTAGTTATTTATGGAGAGGGCACTAGGGTCGGTTCAAGGTTTTGTTTTGTAGCCAGGGCTCGTCAGCATATTTAGCATGGGTGTGCATGTTATTTGGCCTATGTGGTTGAAACGCGAGTTGAGGATCAGGTTTTAGTTTTCAAGGTTGTAGTGGTCAGGGATTTTGTTGATGTATTCCTCGAGGAGTTACTCGATGTGCCTCACAAGAGACAGGTCGATTTCAGGATTGACCTTGTGCCAGGTGCATCCCGGATTGCCATGACGTCATAACGCTTGGCACCGATATTGTTTGTCAAGAAGAAGGATGGTTCACACCGGATGTGCATTCATTACCGGGAGTTAAAAAAGTTAACAGTAAGGAACCGTTATCCCCTTCCACGGACTGATGACCTCTTTTATTAGTTGCAGGGTGCATCTTGGTCCTCTAAGATTGATCTAAGGTCCGAGTATCATCAAGTTAGAGTGAGAGAGGAGGACGTGGAGAAGACCGCATTCCAGACTCGTTATGGGCATTACGAGTTCGTGGTGATGCCATTTGGGCTTACCAATCTGCCTGGTGTGTTTATGGATCTGAATCGTGTATGTAGGCTGATTCTCAATCGATCAAATATTGTGTTTAATGATGATATCTTGGTGTATTCCAAGATCAGAGAGCATCATGAGGAGCGTCTACGAGAGCTTTTGGGGGTTTTGATGAGAGAACAACTTTATGCCAAGTTCTCGAATTACGAGTATTGGTTGCGAGAGGTCCAATTCCTTGGGCACCTCATTAACCACGATGGGATTTTGGTCGATCCAGCCAAAGATCGAGGCGGTGATTCAGTGGGAGATTGTGAAATCTCCCTCGGAGATCAAGAGTTTCTTTGGTTTGGCAGGGTACTATCAGAGATTCATTCATGACTTCTCCAAGATTGTGGTATCCCTCACTCGTCTGACGAGGAAGGGGTGGATTTCCAATGGGGCCCTGAGCATTAGTTAGAATTTGAGACTCTTCGACATAGGTTATGTGAGGACCGATATTGACCGTCACAGAGGGAGTTGAGCGTTTTGTATTATTCCGTGATGTATCTAGCACCGACTTAAGGGCGGTCCTCATGAAGAGAGTACAGGTTGGGGTAGTGGTGTTCGCCCTCAAGATTTGGAGACACTATCTAGATGGGGTCTGTTGCAAGGTCTACACGGATCATAAGAGTTTGAGATATCTGATGGACCAGCTGAACCTAAACATGAGGCAGCGTAGGTGGCTAGATGTAGTCAAGGATTATGACTGCAAGATCCTTTACCATCCAGGTAAAGCAAATTTGGTAGCGGATGCTTTAAACCACAAGTCGACTGGGTCTTTAGATAAGGAACGTGTATGAGGATATTCGTTGATTCTCCAGTTTTAGGATTCATCTGGGAGGCTCAGGCTGAGAGTGGTTATAAGGAAAACTGGAAGGAAGAGAGGATCCGGGGAGAGATTCATAGATTTGTCATGGATAGTCAAGGGTTGTTGACCCGGTGTGGTCGGGTTCGGGTTCCAGTTTATGGTGGGATCAAGCATATTGTGTTGGATGAGGCTCATAAGTCTAGTTTTTCTATTCATCCGCGGAGCACCAAGATATATCAGGATTTGAGATTGAGCTATTGGTGGCCATGTATGAAGAGGGAGATAAGTTGCTATGTTGAGAGATGCTTGACCTGCAGAATGGTCAAGGCTGAGCATCAAAGGCCGCATGGAAAACTGCAACCTTTGGAGTTTCCATCTGGAAATGGGAGAAAATTTCTATGGATTTTATCACCAAGTTACCGATAACGACAAAGGGTTTTGATTCTATATGGGTCATCGTGGATCGACTGACCAAGAGTGCCCACTTTTTAGCGATTCGGGAGAGTTGTTCGGCCTAAAAGTTGGCTGATGTGTATGTTCGTGAGATTGTTGCGCACAATGGGGTTTCAGTATCCATTGTTTCATAACATGATGTTCGGTTCACTTCCCATTTCTGGCAGAAGTTCCATGAGGAACTGGGCACGAGGTTGCATTTCGGCACTGCTCATCATCCGCAGACCAATGGCCAAAGTGAACGGACGATACAGACCCTTGAGGATATGTTGCGGGCCAGTTCCATTGATTTTGGTGGGAGTTAGGATTCCTACCTACCTCTTGTGGAGTTCTCCTACAACAACAGTTATCACTCCTGAATTGGAGCTCCACCTTTTGAAAACTTGTATGGTCGGAGATTTCGTACCCCAATTTGTTGGGGGGGGGGGGGGGGAGGTTGGTCACAGGGTTATGGGAAAGACCGAAGTAGTCCTTCAGACTGTGGAGGTTATTCAGTGGATCAAGCAGAGGCTGCAAACCACTTAAAGTTGGTAGAAGAGCTATGCCGACCGGCACCGATCCGAGTTGGAGTTTCAGTTCGGTGATATGGTATTACTGAAGGTATCACATTGGAAAGGTGTGATACGCCTCAAGAAGAGGGGGAAATTGGGTCCCTATTAAATTGGGCCTTTTCGAGTGATTGTCAGGGTTGTCAAGGTTGCTTATAGGTTGGATCTATCTGAGGAGCTCAATCAGATTCACAACAATTTCCATGTTTTGCAGCTGCGAAAGTGCGTATTGGATGAGGATGTAGTCGTTTCCCTGGACGGTATTCAGGTCGATGAGCTCCTGAACTATGTTGAGAGGCCGGTGGCTATTTTGGAGAGGAGGATGAAGGTTTAGCGCAACAAGGAGATACCTTTGGTGAAGGTATAATGGCAGCATCAGAGAGGTTCTGAGTGGATCTTGGAATCAGAGGCAGAGATGCAAGATCATTATCCTGAGTTATTTTTCGTGGAAGACTTCGATGACGAACTCTAGATAAAGTGGGGGAGAATTGTAACCTCCTGATGGAAAGATACTTCAAATTTCAACCCTTTAATTTGTTTATAATGCATTTGGTCCCAAAGTTCAATAATGATATGCAAAAAGGGCCTTGATGACATTTTGGTAAATTATGGCTTCGGAGTACGCCATTCGTACGTGGTGTACGATGGGCATCATTGTATGCCGGGCGTACTTCCTAAATGGGGAAACCCTAATTTTTTACGGTTTGGATGATATTTAAGCATCCTTATGGCCTCATGTCCCTTCACATTCTCAGCCTCCACCCTCTCATTAGTGTTGTAACCCTAAAACCACCTTGTGGAGCCATTTCAAGCCTTAAATTGTGTGTTTTTGTGATTTGAAGAAAAAGGAAGGAACCCAAGATCATCTTTGGAGAGTGACGAACTTTGGCTCTGGAATTTACTCTTCATTTGCAACCCTTCATAGTTATAAAGCTTGCACCTTCATCTTTTAATTTTGTAGATCTAGAAACGGGTATTTTAGCAATACTTTTTGATCCCAAGTGTCTTATCTTAAGTGTGACATGTTCTTAACAATTTAAGATGTCCTTTCAGACCCTAGGAGGTGTCTTAACTCATAAAATTGAAGTCCCAATGGTTAGTCTTTCTCCATGCATCTTGTAGAAGGTTTTAATGGATTTAGACCTTGAGTTAAGCACTTAATGGGCATGTAATGTCATAAAGCTTGAAAGTTTATGACTCTAGAGTGTATTTTAGCCTAAGTGCTTAAGCCATTAAGAACTTATTGAGTTTTGAAGGATGTGAGGGTATGCCCCACTCATAGTACACCCTGCGTGCGAGGTCAACTACCCCAATGGTGGTCAACTGTGAGGGTTGGACTACGCTCAACGTACCTCCAGAATACGCCTCACGTACTTATAATTGGTCAGCCTAGATGAGTTGACTCGGTTGGGTTAACTCGGTTGGGTTGACTCAATTGACTTAGTGGGCATGACCATTTGACTTTGACCAAGTTTTGTGAGAACAAGATCGATGTGCAGGGACAAGGTTTGAAAACTCAAACCTTTCAGTGAATACTTAAGATCAATGTCTGCTTACTAATAAATGCTCAAGTCATGTCTGGAAAGACCAGTCAAGTCTTAGATAATGAATACAACAAATCATCAAGTCATTAAATGAAGAAGAGTACATGATCAAAGTAATGTTAATAAATGAAAAAAAAAAAAGAATTTTTGATAGAATTAAGTAAAGAGCCAAAATTTGATTGAAAGATCCGTTGTTGACTTGTGTTGAATGCTCCTTTAAATAGGAGTAAAGGTTACAGTGAATTAACTAGAATGTTTACATAGGACCGGACAAAAGAAATATTTCTAACATTTTGATTGTCCAAATAAGATTAAAGACTAAGTCCTATGAAACGTTACATCAATACAAGTACAAATACAATAAATACTTTAAGACAAAATAAGGTTCTTCTGGTGAAGTGCCCAAATTAGTGGTTTGGTCTAGGCTTTGCAATGTAATAGTAGTTTGGTTTAGATGGAGTATGTTAGTAGTTGTTACAGCAAGTTTACGGTTTCTAATGAGTTTACGGCCGTAAACACCTTACGGTCGTAAACTCTTCTCGGTCGTAGTCCCTATAAATAGAGGGTTGGTCAGACGTATTTTAGTTGTTGATGCCTTATTGTTACCGACATTCTATTGAGTGGTACCAGACATTTATAGATATAAAACGCGTGCAAGCTTCGTTTATTCTCTTTTTGTCTCTATTCTTGTTTTGTGTGATTGTGTTTGCTATTGATCACTGGTAAGATCCGTTCTTAGGACCTTACAATTGGTATAAGAGCAAAACCATCGTCAAAGGCACTCTACAATCGTTTTTGAAGCGAGTTTTTATTGGCTTGATATTAAGTTCGTGTTTTCTACAAGAGGGTTTTTCGTTTCATCAAAAAACTGCAAAAATCGTTGCTTACGGCTCGAGCTTACGGCCGTAATCACTGTTTACGGCCGTAATCTCATCATAGTTCTTCAACCGTGAACTGCATTCTTGAGCCGTAAACACAAAATCGAAGACTGATTGTTCTTGCACCGTGAACCTTGGATCGTATTCTCTTTTCGACCGCAAACTCAGAGTTTACGGCCGCAAACTAATTTTGGGCAGTTAATTCTTTTTGACAGTAAATCGGATTTTAACTGTGTTTGACCAAGAACTCAATTTAAATTTTAATTAATTTTCTTTTTGTTTCACATTTATTAAACAATAAAAATGGAATCTCAAAGTCAAAATCATTTTCAAGAACTTGATGTTGTCATGGGCGCCACTACACAAATTCCAAGGTTAATGTCTGCTGATGGTTTTCCCGAGTGGAAGTACATAATAGAGAAATCCATAAAAATGAATGACTTCAAGATCTGGAAATGCATCATCAAGGATCCAGTCAGAATAACAACTACAGTTGCAGGGCAAGTGGTTGACAAGAGGATAGAAAATTACACTGATGAAGACTTTGAGAGTGTGGAAGAGCAGGAGAAGGCATTGGGCATCTTGACCATGGCTCTGTCACCAAATATTGCTCAAGTTTTCAGAGAGTATACATCTGCTAAGGCTTTGTGGGAAGCCTAATTGACGTTTATGAAGGGAACGAAGACATGCGAGAGAGTCACCAAGACATGCTGCGACAACGATTCAATATGTTCAATTATGTTCCTGGAGAGACTCTTGAAGCACAGCTGCAGCAGTTCACATCTCTCAATACATAAATGACTGTGGCTGGGATTTTCTATACAAAGTCAGAGAAAACAAGAAGCTACTAAATGCTCTCCCAAAATCTTGGGACATGAATGTAGCTGTCATCAAGAAGACTAAGGATCTCAGCCGTCTCTCTCTCGCTGAAGTGATGGCAGTCATCAAGGCGTGTGATATTGATGAGAAGCAGCGGGAGATCAACCATGTGAACTCATATTCAGCTGCGAACCTTGGCATCTCTTCTAACAATTCTCTTTCATCGTTTTCTTTTTCTCTTCCTTCTGCAGGTTCATCATTTAATACTCCACAAGCTTAGATTCAGACTTTCCCCACTCCATCAGCTTCCTTTGCATCAATCGTGCCTTTCTCGCAGAATCAATCGTTCGTGGCTTCTCAAGCTATTTCATCCTCAACTGGGGCCTATTCTTCAAAGGGAATGGAGGGTGATGAAAATTTTGCTCTTGCTTCAGGGCTTGTCAGTTGTTACAATGCACTCGTAGCCGGGGATCTCCCACCCCATCTATCATTTGCCGATCTTGATCAGATTCACCCTGAAGACGTTGAGGAGATGGATATTACGTGGCAAATTGCCATGGCAGTCTTTAGGGCAAAATACTTTGCCAAAAAAACTAGAAAGAACAACTGGGGAATGAGTGCTGACAAGAAAGTTCGGTTCAGCAAGGGAAAGCTACGATGTTTCAACTGCCACAAGCCAGGGCATTTTGCTCGTGATTGTCCACAGCCAAACAAAATATCAAATAATGATAGGACAATAGTTGCAGTTGGAAACAATCAAAGTGGTACTCAGATAAACAAAAAAGCTATGGTTGCACAGTCTTTCGACTGGGAGGATCAGATGCAGGCCCTGAATTTGTCTACACCTGAAAATGCTCACCTGCCACAGGTCTGTGATGATGCTCCGGCAGAGATTGTGGCAGCTGAAGACAAAATGATGGAGTTTTAGTTTGCGTTGATGGTATCTTCTTCTCAAGAACCGAATACAACCAAGGTATTTCTACCATCATGTTCACAAGCCTGTCTTGATTATGTTAAAATTTTGCATGAGAAAATTGAGACATTCGATAGTGAAGTAGAAAGCCTTAAGATTCTTCGTGAACTTAATGACTCATTAAAAACGGAATTAGAAGACCTTAGATATGAAGGTTACCAACTCAGAAAAGTTCAAAAGCCACTTAAAGCCCAATTAGAATAAAAAAATAAATGACTTTAGGAGACTTCAGGAAGACTACAGTAATAAATGCGAAAATTATGATTATGTAGTGAAACAGAACGTTGAACTAGTGGCTGAAATTGAATCTTTAAAGGGAAAATTTGAAACCGCTGATTTTGATTTTAGGAAATTTGATGTCTCTAGTGAGGTAGTTGCAAATATGATAGACCACTGCATGCAATTTAAGAGAAATCAATCTAAGGGTCTAGGTTATAATCAAGTGCCTCCTCCATTCAATCATTCATATCGGCATAGGCCCCTGTCCAAAGAAGAGATTGCCAATGAACCATTCATGGTTTATGGCAAGCCATTTGGTTTTGTTTCGGAAGGATTTATTAATGTTGAAAGTACTAACATTTCTACTTCTCCTGCAGATCAATCCTTAAATCAGTCAAAGCACGAAGTTGAATGATCTGTTTCTGAAAATAAAACTCAGTCTGAACCTGAATTTTTAGTTTTTAATAAAGGCAATAATTTTTTTGATGTTTTAAGTGACAATATTTTTTGTGATGGTGTTTCTATTACTTCTGATACTGTTTTGAATGGTTCGAAAGTGTTTAGTTTGAACAATTTGGTTGACAATTTTGATGTGTATGATAATAATTTTGAAGAACCACCAATTTCACAAACTTCTCCATCTAATGTACCCTCACTTGCCTCACAACCTAATTCTTGTTCATGTTCTTGTGAGAGAAGCAAGGGTGATAGTATGGAAAACAAATCTGATCAATGTAGCACAAGTTATAACAATAACAAACAGATTTGTTTCAATTGTGGTGTTGGTGGTCATATAGCTTGAAATTGTCAAAATCGTATGTTTGTACATTTCGAATTTCCAAGAGGAAAGAACGAATCCAGAGGAAGCTCTTTAACTAGAAATTACTCTAGAAATCGTTCTCGGAATGATGATTGGAAAGATGATCGGAGTAGAAAACAAGCCATTTTTCAAAAGCATAAAAAGGTTTTTTTTGTCAAAAAGTCCCAGGCAGCTTGCCAAAACTGAGCATGGCCAAGCCAAGGTTGGTTTCGTCAAGAAGCAGCAGTGAGTCTTCAACAAAATCTGGTAGAAAACCCACATGCCTTAAGCAAACTGATAAACACTCGATCTCAAAAACACCTGGGACTATTGGAAAACCCAATTATAAATGGCTGCCCAAACTAACTTCCAATTCATCTTCCGTGTCCTCTAAAAAATTAGAAAATTATCAATCTAAAAAGGAATCGGGGCCACCTAGGAAAATAATGACATAGGTTCCCAAATCTATTTAAACCCGCACATTTTGCAGGGACAGTTGCGGAGAAATGTCGTCAGACCCTGGTTCGTCGACAACGGTTGTTCCTGGCATATGATAGGAGATATCGCCCAACTGCACAACATTCAATCATTTAATGGGGGATATATCTCCTTTGCGGGTGGAGAAGGTTGTAAAATCACTCAACAAGGAACTGTCTCAAATGGGGTTTTAAGTTTCGAGAATGTTAATTTTGCTCCTGAGCTGAAGCATAGTTTGTTATGTGTTTCTCTGATTTGTGACAAGGGCTATTCTATGCATTTCACTGATAAGGAATGCATGATTCTCAAGCCAGACTTTGTCATCCCAGAAGAGTGGATTCTTGTAAAATCTAAAAGGGATGGAATGCCTATATCATTGATATGAATAGCAATCTTCCAGAACAAGTTACGTGCCTTTTCTCCGAGATCTCCGAAAAAACTACAATGTTGTGGCACAGAAGACTAGGTCATGCTAATGCCAAGAATCTGAATCGTCTTGCGAAAAATGAGATGGTGCATGGATTGTCTGTCAAAGACTTCATCACGTTTGAAAAATGTGTGTCATGCGCACAAGGAAAGCATCATAGAAATCACACTTACCAAAACAAGTCAACTCAATTAGCCAGGTGCTTCAATTGCTACATATGGATTTCTTTGGTCCAGTAAACATTCTCAACATCAACAGATTTTCTTATTGTCTGGTTGTGATTGATGATTTCTCTCGGTTTACGTGGGTTTTCTTTCTATCCAACAAAGATGGAGTTGCTGATTTGATCAAGAAGTTCATTGTATTAGTTGAGAACCAAACTAACAATCGGGTGAAGGTGCTTCGTACCGACAACGAAACAGAGTTTAAGAACTCTGTACTTAATCACTTTTGCGCAGAAAAGGGTATCCTGCATCAATTCAGTTCTGCTCAGACACCCCAACAAAATGGTGTTGCTGAATGATGGAACAGAACTTTAAAGGAAACTGCAAGGACAATGATGTGTGATTCAAAGCTACCAGTTTTCTTTTGGGCCGAGGCGATAAACACTGCCTGTTATGTTCAAAATCGAGTGTTGATCAACAAAGCTCAGATGAAGACCCCGTATGAGATTCTCTATTGTCACAAGCCATCAGTTAGTCATTTCCATGTATTTGGCTGTCCTTGCACTCTTCTTCAGTTAGATGCCAACCCAAAGTTTAATGCAAAGGCCGATGACTGTTACTTCATAGGGTATGCTGCTCGCACTGCCTATAGAGTCTATAATAAGAAGACAAACGCTAGAGTGGGTCCGGATTGGCTTTTTGATTACACATCGCTATTCAAATCAATAAATGTGTCCTCGAGTGGCTCATCTGGATCTGTTTCTGGTTTGAAGAACATTTTTGAAGACGAAGATGAAGAAGTTGTATACAGACCTCCATCTACATCCCCTTCTTAATTCAAGGGGAAGTCTCTGGTTTCGTCTGAGGGGGAGTCCTCTGCTATGTCTGAGGGGGAGTCCTCTGCTACACCTGAGTGGGAGTCATCTGCGCAAGCTAATAGTGCTAAATCCCCAGGCCAAAATGACACCCCTGATGCTGAAGCTACACCATCTACACCAATGGAGAGAGAGTTCATGCCTAATGATGCATCCGCAACCACTTCAACCTTTATGGAACTACTCTTTCTTGAATTTATCTCAAATGAGTTTGTGGCAGAGATACCTTCAAGAATTCAATGCGATCATCTGATCGATAACATCATTGGTCAGCTGGGTGATGGTGTTAAAACAAGAAGTCAGAGTGGAGATGTTAATACTTGTCTCTACGCTTGCTTTATTTCACAAATAGAGCCCAAGAATGTTGAAATGGCTCTGAATGAACCCAGTTGGGTAGATGCAATGCATGAGGAACTGCATCAATTTGAAAAACTTGGTGTTTGGAAGTTAGTTGAGTTACCAAAGGGCAAGAAGTCTCTTGACACAAGATGGGTTTATCGTAATAAGCAGGACGATTCAGGCATTATTGTGCGAAATAAAGCTCGATTGGTAGTTCGTGGGTTTCGGCAAGTCGAGGGTCTTGATTACACTGAAGTTTATGCTCCAGTAGCTCGCTTGGAGGCTATTTGTATCTTTATAGCATACGCTTCTTACATGAACTTTACCGTGTATCAAATGGACGTCAAGACTGCCTTCTTGTATAGAAAGGTGAAGGAAGAAATCTACGTTGATCAACCCCCTGGTTTCGTTGACTGAAAATTTCCTAATCATGTCTACAAGTTGGACAAGGCATTATATGGGTTACATCAAGCTCCTCGAGCGTGGTACGCAACTCTAACCAAGCATTTGCTCGAGCATGGCTATTCTCGTGGCACCATCGATCAGACTTTGTTTATGAAGCATGTCGGCAATGATCAAGTTCTTGTGCAAATCTATGTTGACGACATTATCTTTGGGTCAACCAGTTCGCAGCTCTGCAAAGAATTTGAAGGTGTAATGAAGAAGCGGTTCGAGATGAGTTCATTGGGAGAAATGACCATGTTTTGGGGGCTTCAGGTTAAACAGAATTCAACTGGAATTCTACTACATCAAGCCAAGTATGTAGAGGATATTCTTGAGAAGTTCGGGTTTCACGATGCTAAATCTGCTTCAACACTAATGGTTGAACGACCTCTTCTGACTCCAGATCCTGAAGGCGAATCTGTAGATCAGACTCACTATCGATCAATGATCGGATCGCTGATGTATCTTACTGCAAGCCGACCTGACATCATCTTTGCAGTTTGTCAATGCACACGTTATCAGGCTAATCCTAAGCTTTCACATCTTATTGCTGTCAAAAGAATCTTTCGGTATATCAAAGGGAGCCCAAAATTGGGTCTTTGGTATCCGAAGAATTCTGAATTTGATCTTTATGCTTTTGTTGATAGTAATTATGAAGGTTGTGAGCTTGAAAGGAAATCAACTCTGGAGGATGTCAATACCTAGGTGACAGACTAGTTTCGTGGCAATGCAAGAAGCAACACACTGTCTCAACTTCCACAGCGGAGGCGGAATATGTTGTTGCATCGGCCTGCTGCTCCCAAGTTATCTGGATCCAACATCAGTTGTTGGACTACGGTTTGAATTATTTAGAGACCCCCAGTTATTGTGATAATGAAGCTGCTATTCAAATTGCTAAAAACCCAGTCCAACATTCTAAAACCAAGCACATCGACATTAAAATTTATTTCATCAGAGACTGTTATGAACGTTCGCTAATCCGGCTGGAATAGGTCCACACTGATAATAATGTGGCAGATTTGTTCACAAAGCCATTAAACAAAGCTCGCTTTGATGTGCTTGTGGGTTTTCTGAAAATGATTCGTTTTGAGGATTATGTTTTTTATTTATTTATTTATTTTCTCTTTCTTCATTCTTCAATTTTATTTTTCATTCTTATTTTTATTTTTTTAATTTTTAATTTCTTAGGATAGATTAAATTTGAGCATTTCGTTTTCTTTTATTTTTACTCTCACCCATGCACAAATTTAGGGGGAGAAATAATCAAAAATTCAAAAACAATAAAAATTCGAAAATTCCAAAAAAAAAATTAAAAAATTAAAAATATTACTGATAGTTTTGTTTGTAGGAGTTGTGACGGGAAATGAAATTAGCAACTGATAACGGGCAATCTGATTCCGCGTAACGTACCTAAGTTGAATTGGCAACGCTCTATGCTCGATGTGCTGGTAGGCACGAAAGATTTTAAATGGACTTGACTAGGGAGAGTTGAACTTAATTAATTCAAGAGTAAATTACACGAATGGTCCCTATGGTTTGGGGTAATTTGCGCGCTTGGTCCCTAACTTATTTTTTTAACTCGGAAAGTCCCTATTGTTTTTTTTGTTACGCGCTTGGTCCCTACTTTTTGTTTTTGTTACGCGATTGGTCCCTATCTTATCTAAAAAAACTATTATTTAAATAGGAAAAAATGGTAGGATAGGTAAGGTAAGGTAATGGGGGTTGGGGTTGGGGTGTGTTTATTTAAATATTTTAAAAAATCAAGGGAAAAATAGTTTTTTTAGGTAAGACAGGGACCAAACGTGTAACAAGAACAAACAGTAGGGACCTTCCGAGTTAAAAAAATAAATTAGGGACCAAACGCGCAAATTAACCTAAACCATAAGGACCATTCGTGTAATTTACTCTTAATTCAAGGACTTGACAAACTTTGACCTAATTAGATCCGTTTAGCCTAACTTCACGTCACTCAGATAGGTTGAGCAGGGAGATATACATGGGAATCCACCGGTCACATTAAATAACCCGTATCTAGAACTGTGGATTCACTTTTCCTCGATGTGCGGATTCTGTCCTTAATTCCGGTTGGATGGGGCGACTGGTAAATTCCGATGAATTAGGTCTGTAGAAAATTGTTTTCTTTCTTTCTGTCTGTTAGTCATATGTTGCCTCCTCTACGTGATCGGGAGATCCGACCTGGACTGTAACATATGCAACTCTATTTCTCTACATATTATATCTATGAAATTCTTCTTATCTGTTAGCCATATGTTGTCTCCTTTGCGTGACTAGCAATTCGACCTGGTACACAGCATATGCAACCTTCTACTTCTCAATCCCTCTAAAACTATAAGTAATAACAATCTGAATCTATCCTCTCTCCTAATGATTGTCTACTCACCCGATGTAAGGAGTACTCTGGAAGTCCTTGATGGTTGGGGCATATCAGGAAGCGGGAAACATGTTCTAGTACAATTAAAATTGAACACATATAGATTGTCTGTAGATCTCATTGCTTGATTTAGGTGGACAACAATATCCCTGGTTGTAGTCAGTTAAATGGTCATGAGAAAAATCTATTTAAGAATTAGGGCCAATCATGATAATAAAGTTATAATTAGATATATGCATGTATCATGTCATTGGTAAATTGTCCAAATCTTGTCACAAATGTTTCGTGTTTAAGTGGACCACAATACTGGCGATCGATCAGATTTAATCCGGAAGTGAGAGTCACTCTGGAATGTCTTCAGTCTTCTGTTCACCTTCTTTCCTAGTCCGGACTATGTTCCAGACTACTCCTTCATTATTGACTCCGGAACAGCTACTCTGGAATGTATGAGCTTCAGAATGTGGACTTAGGATTGCTAGTGGTTCACTTTCAGGTTCCAACAATCTCCCCCTAAGTGAACTTAGCAATCCAACAAGCTCAGTTCATTTCTTCATTGATGAAGGTGTATAGTTGGAATAACCACTCTCGGACTTCTATGTACCACTCCAACTGACTTACAAACTTTGCCTTGACATGTTCCGGAGCATCAGACCTAGATGCCCGGGATATGAACTTCTTCAGGTCCTTGGTCGGAACTAGATGTTTGTCAAGGACTCGGAAGCAGTCCTTCTTGTTTATTTTCCTTGTGGTATAGACAAACCCTAGAACCGGTTCTTCAATGGGACCATCAGCAAGGACTTCAGCTTCCGGAAGAATAAAGTCAATCTTGGAAACGAATTGTTCAATTCCGTAGAGGTGTGCAAGCTCATAATCACGTTGGAAGAATTCTGCAACATAATCCTTCAGAAAGCTTAGAGTGGCATGGTAGGCTCCCATACTTATGTCATCTTTCTGATTTTCACTGAAGTAGGCAGCTAAAGTGAGAATGTCGTTTGTGTTCATGGATGGGAAGTCCACATCAGTAACAGCCCTGGAAGTAGGCTTGTTCCAGAGGATGTGAAAACAGAAGAGAGGGCATTTGACCTCAAACTTCACAAGTATTTTTCTTCCGAAACCTTCCACCTTGGTGATTCGTTTCCTTGACCAGACTTCCTTGAGAGGTTGAGCATGTTTGGAGTAGAAGGTTTTGAGTCTCTCTCTCTCTCTCTATCTATCTATCTATCTCTCTCTCGGTCCACATAATCACTTGAGGATCGTCTGATGGGTGAAGAGGAGCAAAGTTAGTGTAAAATTTGCTGAAGGGGCAGAGAGGAAGATCCAGCTGATCGGAATCATTGGAAGAGGTGTCATAGTACATGCAACGGATTATTTCCTCAGCCATGAGAATGCCTTCATGGCAAAGAGGAGAGATGCCTCGCATTGGATCAGGATTATCTTTCAGGGCTTGGATCTGAATGTTGTCCTCTAATGCCTGGTTGATTTCTTCCTGCGACCATCCAAGTTTTTGTTTGAGAAGAGGTCCGGAATGAAGGGCTTGCTGCTCGACAGACATTAGCTTCTTGCCTTTGTCTCTTTTCAGAGCTTCCATGACAAGCTTCATGTTCTCATCGATAGTAAATTCCGGAGTGGGATTTGGAAGTGGTTCTTCCGGAATTTCATCAGGGATCCGGAGAGGAGAACCCTGGTCGATCAGAGAAATCTTTGGTTCCGAAATGGGAGGTTGCATGGAAGGAGTGGCTCGGAAGGCTTGTGCGGTAAGGAGAGATTTTGCCTTGGCCATTTGAACTCTCTTTTAAAAGGCGTCTGGTAAAGAGGTTGGCTAGGAGATTGCGGACCATATTCTCTTCTCTTCCTCAGATAGAACCTTTGATAATATCTTCTTTGGATCTTCAAGGCCTAGTAGTCCATTGGTGATGTACCTGTCTTCATCATTGTCTTCTTCATCAACCAAGGAGCTTCCTAGAAGTCTGGACTCGATTTGGACTTCATCATTGGAATCAAAGTCTTCATCTCTGAGTTTGAACTCCGAGGCAGGTTTCCAAGGTTTACTTGGTCCTTCTCCCCCTCTTGCATCGCTGGTCCTCGGAACCGGTGCAAGTAACAAGGAATCCTTGAGATCATCAAATTTGGAGAAGACTCTCTGAAGGCTAGTGTTAAGCTAAAGGGTGAGGGTATCATACGCTTCGAATATTGGGGCTTGCGCAACAAGGTGTTTGAACATATCACCGAGGATGGATATCATCTCATCAAACTTCCAGTTCGGAACATCAACGATATTCTAAGTTCAACGAAGAAGTTTGATGAGGACTTGTTGAATTATCATGTTCATCACATCCTTTTGTTTGATCTCCTTCTCCAGCCTTTGAATTTGTTTCTCATGACGAATGTGGGTCTGCTTTATTAGGTCATTGGTAGCAGCCACCAAGTCGTCATGGAATTTCAACATGGAAGTGATTTTCTTGAGATAGTGATCAACCAGAATGTTGTATTTGGTGCCCACTTCTTCCATTATTCGTTTGAGCCGGAAAGAGATTAGCTAATCCAGTTGAGCTTCTCTCTCATCAACAGATGGTCCGGACTGGTGAGATAGAGATTGAAGAATAGCATTAAGCTTGGAATCAAGTCTAGAGACCTTTTGATCCATCTTCGTATTGAGCTTAGTGACAGAAGTTTCTAAAGAGGATGCTTTATTCATGGTATCCGAGACATTGAACTGGATATCAAGGAGAGCGAAGGCGTTTATTTAGTCACCAGCTGAGGATTCGGAATTTGAATCCGAGTTGTGTGGTGGAGCTCGTGAGGAAACATTTGTTGAAGGAGCCAGCTTGGTTGCATCATCATCTTCAGGCATTTTAGAGCTGAGAGTGGCATCCGGAGTGATTGACGATGACGATCCGAAGTCATAAGCAGACTTGGATACGGATGCTTTGGATTGAAAGTGTTTTGAGGTCATGAAGGTTGAGGCCGGAATACTTTTGGCTTCATCATCAAGCATAACTTCCTCGGAAATTTCTTCATCCGAATTTGTGTGGAAAACACTTTGATGAGTGGTAATGGGCGGTAGCTCTGAAGTAAGTCCGTTTACTGCATCGGCATCAGAAGGAGGAACATAAGGCGTGTTTCTTTGAATGGCCATGTTCCTCATAGAAATAAGCGTAGACTCCACTTGAGTTATGGTGAGATCCAGATGGTTGGATGCGGCCCTATTGACAAAGTCATACCAAAGAGGATCATTGGAACTTGGTCATCTTGTAAGCCTTCTGGGTAACAGACTAGTTGAGGCTTCGGGAGTTGGAGATACTGCTCCATCTCTGGAAAGCATGGGGTCCGGAACAGGAGTTTTGGAGTGTGTGCGGGTAAAAGAAACAGTAGTATCATCAAAGGTGACACGTGGGTTTGTTCCAGGGGGCTGCAAGGAACTATGTTCAACACCGACATCACCTTTTAGAGAAGGTGAGGGTGGATTGTGTGGAGACTCCCCGTGAGTGTGTTTGTGTGAATTTGAAACATTGAGGGGTACCTCGGATGAGTGGGTAGGTGGGGTGTGCGGACGAACAGAATCAGCCTGAATGTCATGGGTGCCTTCCTGTTGAGAGGAGGCACTGACTTTGGCTTTCTTTTAGGTTTTTTACTTTGTAGGAGAAGCCTTTCGCTTGGCTGGTTTCTTGACCTTCGGTTCGAACTTAGTAAGGTTGGCCTCTTCCGAAATGGGCTCAACAGAGACTGGGCAGGTTGTGTTGGGTCGAAAACAACCAAAGTCTCTAAATGTTGTTTTAAGTAAAGGGAATCTGAAGGAATGTGGGACAACATGTGGTCTGGAAGGCGTCCAACCACCAAAAGAGCATTGGTCCGGAATCCTATAGGCGTTAACTATTTTGAAAGATACACATACCTCCGGAGGGATGATGTTCACCGGAAGTGGTTCAGAAAGCTCCTTGAAGATTTGTTGGAGAGTCAGAGCCCGGATCCTAGGGCTCGAAATTTCGTTGTTCTTCCTTTTGACGACAAACTGGCAGAAATCTTGCCATAAGACCTGTAACAGCCCGGAATCCAGGTAAGCTTACGATCCTTCTATTTTGGAGAATTGTCAGTTTTGGCCCTTTAAGTTGTATGCAAGATTGGTAAGTACGCTGGGCGTACTGAGATGTACGTCGCGCGTACTCACGCGCTTAATTTGAATGCGGACTCGCCCGGGTACGTTGGGCGTACCCAGGGGTTATGTTGGGCGTAGTGAGCCCAGATGCAAACCCTAAATTTCGGACTTGTGCACTATAAAAGGAACATGTAGTCCTTTGCCCTAGCCGCCATACCCTCTTGTGTGAGTCCTTAGAGAGCTGAGATCCGTGCTTTAGCTTCTGAGTGTGTTTTTGAGCTTGAAGTTACCTTTTCAAGGTAAAGAAGGAGAAGAAGGAGCCATTGTAGGAGCTAGAACTTGAAGAACAAGTGTAGATCCGAGTTCTACAGTGGTTGGAGATCACTTCTGAGGTAAAAAGCACAAAACTTTCCTTGTTCTTCAAGATTTTTGCTTTTGGACAATTTTTAGGGTTTTTGGTTCAAAGTTGGAGACTTTATGTGCAAAGAGTCTCCATGAGTTTAGATCTGACCTTTTCTAGTATATATTATGTTAAGGATTCATCAAAATCCAGTCTTGGACGTAGATCTTGTGTCATGCATAAGTTATAGTCTCATTATGGAGAGAGGAAAGGTGTTTTGAGGTCAAAGTGACCTTTACAGCCATGTAAAGGCTTAAAGTATTCAACTTTATGGATTAAGTCATGTTAGAAGGGTCAGATCTAAATTTTGGATGAAAGTCTTAACCGTTTAAGACCTAAATGAGTTGGATGAGGAAGCTGGGATTAAGTTAGGTGTAATCCCAGTACGCACGGCGTAGGTGGCCGCATACCCCGATTCTATGAAGGCTCCGGGTACGCCCAGCGTACACGTTTGGTACGCGCAGCGTAACTCGAAGGGTTGACTTTTGTTGACTTTTAGGGTTTCGTCAACTTTAGTGTATTTGAGCCAAGTAAGGGGTAAAATGGTCTTTTACCTCTCCTGATAGTGATTAGAGGAAATGGTCTAGCCTTGGGAATTATGTTGATGACAAGTGATTATTTCATATGATTAGGCGGAGGCTAGGTCTTATTTCTCTGAGTTCGAGATTTCCGAGTTACCGAGTTACACGATACAGACCGGGCCGGAGGGTCCAACGAGCTATGACCGGACCAGAGGGTCCAACGAGCCACAGGACAGGAGGGTCCCGCTGAGACTCATCGACCGGAGGGTCGTATTATAGCCTCGAGTGGCGTATGAGTTTTATGCGGTATTTTGGGAAACACACTAAGCATTTATTCTTACAGTTGTTGTGTTATGTGTTTCAGGTACTAGCGAGCACCGTGGAAAGGCGCCGGCGTGACCCGTACACAGTAGAGAAAGAGGATTTGATTTGGTGATCTTGGGATATACTATGATTTGATAATTATTGTTGGATACTTTTGAGAATATTTTTATATGAATTTGGTTGTTGAAAAATGAAAATTTTGTTTAGAAAATTACGTTGTTACAAGTGGGTATCAGAGCCTTGGTTTGAGGGACTCGGATGCACCTTTGGGCCTATCTGAACTCAAACTGAGGATTTGAGAAATTTTCAATGATAAAAACTAAATTTTCTAAAAGAGCAAGGGGTTTTGAGACAACCAGAACAGAGCAGTGTGTACGGTCAGCCAACGCCCGAACGGTGAATCTCCAAAGTACCCTTACATTATGTGTTGTAAGTCCCCAAAATTGCTTGTGTATCAATCAGATCCAATTGATGGTGCATCGAGGCAGCTGAAGCCTCATGAGTCGAGGTATCCTACCCACGATCTGGAGCTTGGGGTTGTGGTGTTTGCCCTCAAGATCTGGCGTCACTATCTGTATGGGGTTCGGTGTACCATATACATGGACCACAAGAATCTGAAATACTTGATGGATCAGCCCAACCTGAATATGCGCCAGAGGAGATGGTTGGATGTGGTAAAGGATTATGATTGTGAGATCCTGTACCATCCGGGAAAGGCTAATGTTGTAGCCGACGCTTTGAGCCATAGGGCGGAGAGTGCCCCTATTCGAGACGTTTATATGAGGTTGAAAGTGATGAATCCGGTGTTGGACACCATTCGAGGGGCCCAGGCGGAGGCCGTGAGACCGGAGAACCGCAAAAGGCAGCAGGTGATCAGGCAGGTATCGGAGTTCGTTACCGATAGTCGAGGACTTATGACTTTTCAGTGCCAGATTTGGGTACCGTTTGTGGGTGAAGCGCGTACCATCTTGATGGAGTAGGCCCATATGTCAAAGTTCTTGATCCATATCAGGGCCACTAAGATGTTTTTGGACCTAAAGAAGGAGTATTGGTGGCCCTGTATGAAGAGGGATGTTGCATGGTTCGTAGAGAGGTGCTTGACATGTCGCAAGGTTAAGGCTGAGCACCAGCGTCCGCATGGTAAGTTGCAGCCGTTAGAGATTCCCGAGTGGAAGTGGGAGCAGGTTACCATGGATTTTATTACCAATTTGCCAAGGACTACTAGAGGTGTCGATGAAATTTGGGTTGTTGTGGACAAGTTCACGAAGAGCGCTCACTTTCTTGCTATCAGTGAGAGCTCTTCTGCTGAGAGGCTGGCAGAGCTGTATGTGAGGGAGGTGGTATCGCGGCATGGAGTTCCGATCTTGATTGTTTCAGATCGAGATGTGCGATTTACTTCCAGATTTTAGAAGAAGTTTCATGAGGAGCTGGGTACGAGGCTGCATTTCAGTACCGCATACCACCCACAAACGGACAGACAGAGTGAGCAGACGATTCAGACGCTCGATGACATGCTTCGGGCTTGTGTATTGTATTTCTGCGGAAGTTGGGACACGTATTTGCCTTTGGCTGAGTTTTCCTACAACAACAATCATCACTCGAGCATTGGTATGCTACCTTTTGAGCTGTTGTATGGGTGGAGGTGTCAAACCCCCATATGATGTGGAGAAGTGGGGAAACGCGTGATGGGTAGTACAGAGATTGTACTTCAGACGACAAAGCAGATCCAGCAGGTCAGACAGCGGTTGTTGACCGCTTAGAGTCGCCAGAAGAGTTATGCGGATAGGCGACGATTTGAGCTCGAGTTCCAGGTTGGCGATTTCGTGCTCCTGAAGGTATCTCCTTGGAAAGGAGTGATCCGATTCAGGAAGAAGGGCAAGTTGGGACCCCGGTATATTGGACCTTTTAGAGTGATCATGAGAGTGGGTAAGTTAGCGTATCGCTTGGAGCTACCTGCGGAGTTGAATCAGATTCATGATACCTTCCACATGTCGCAGCTGAGGAAGTGTATTGCCAATGAGTCGGCGGTGGTGCCATTAGAAGATATCCTGGTGGATGCGAGTCTGAATTATGCAAAGAAGCCGATCGCAATCTTGGGTCAGGGGATCAAGGTTCTGAGGAACAAGGAAGTGCCCATGGATCAGGTCCAGTGGTAGCATCAGAGAGGGTCTGAGCTGACCTAGGAGCCAGAGTCGGAGATGAGGGAGCAGCATCAGGAGTTGTTCGCAGCATGAGACTTTGAGGGCGAAGTCTGGTTCTAGTGGGGGAGAATTGTAACAGCACGGAATCCAGGTAAACTTTATGATCCTTCTATTTTGGAGAATTGTCGGTTTTGTCCCTTTAAGTTGTATGCGAGATTGGTGAGTACGTTGGGCGTACTGAGATGTACGCCGCTCGTACTCACGTGCTTAATTTGAACGCGGACTCGCCCGGGTACGCTGGCCATACCTAGGGGTTATGTTGGGCCTCCTTCTTTAGGTCCAAAAACATCTTAGTGGCCCCGGGATGGATCGAGAACTTCGACATATGGGCCTCCTCCATCAAGATGGTACGCACTCCGTCCACAAACGGTACCCAAATCTGGCACTGAAAAGTCATAAGTCCTCGACTATCGGTAACGAACTCCGATACCTGCCCGATCACCCGCTGCCTTTTGCGGTTCTCCGGTCTCACGGCCTCCGCCTGGGCCCCTCGAATGGTGTCCAACACCGGATTCATCACTGTCAACCTCATACAAACGTCTCAAATAGGGGCACTCTCCGCCCTACGGCTCAAAGCGTCGGCTACAACATTAGCCTTGCCCGGATGGTACAGGATCTCACAATCATAATCCTTTACCACATCCAACCATCTCCTCTGGCGCATATTCAGGTTGGGCTGATCCATCAAGTATTTCAGATTCTTGTGGTCCGTGTATATGGTACACCGAACCCCATACAGATAGTGACGCCAGATCTTGAGGGCAAACACCACAACCCCCAGCTCCAGATTGTGGGTGGGATACCTCGACTCATGAGGCTTCAGCTACCTCGATGCATATGCTATCATATGCATATGATTAGGCGGAGGCTAGGTCTTATTTCTCTGAGTTCGAGATTTCCGAGTTACCGAGTTACACGAGGTGAGTCTTCTCCCTATACGTTACCTAGAGTTGTATTATATGTGACCAGAGGGTCTTATGTGTTATGTATGGGATTATGTGTTATGTGTTATATGTATGTTATATGATGTTATAGACCGAACCAGAGGGTCCAACGAGCTATGACCGGACCAGAGGGTCCAATAAGCCACAGGACTGGAGGGTACCGCTGAGACACATCGACCGAAGGGTCGTATTATAGCCTCGAGTGGCGTATGAGTTGTATGCGGTATTTTGGGGAACTCACTAAGCATTTATGCTTACAGTTGTTGTGCTATGTGTTTCAGGTACTAGCGAGGACCGTCGAAAGGCGCCGGCGTGACCCGTACACACTAGAGAGAGAGGATTTGATTTGGTGATCTTGGGATATACTATGATTTGATAATTATTGTTGGATACTTTTGAGAATATTTTTATATGAATTTGGTTGTTGAAAAATGAAAATTTTGTTTTGAAAATTACGTTGTTACAAGACCTCCGGAAGATCCACGGCGTTTTTGCGTCCGGAGTAGATGCTGAAGATGACATTGAGCCTGTACTTGCTCAAGGTATTAGTTCCTCCATGCTTTTCGAACAACCCTCTGATGATGAGGTGCATGAGTGCAGTCCAGTGTCCAGATATAGCAGACTTCTTGAAATCTTTTGCCTTGTATTCTTGAGTGTAGCCAATGTAATTTAGGAACATCCGAAACTCTTCAGTCGTTGGTTCGACAACTTTGAAACCCTTTGGGTTTTCTTTTACACCAATCGCCTTGAGGAAGGTCAATTTGTAGATGGGAACGATTCTATCACCGATGATTCTGGTATCTAAAGTACCATCTTAGAGTCTGATGTTGGTGAGAGCGTGATGAAGGTTATGAAGTGGTAGTGGAGGTTCAGGGATTTTGGTGAGGGGAATGGAGATACGGTGGTTTGCAATGAACTCGATCATTACCCTGATTGATTCATCGTAGTCCAGTGGATCTAGGGAAAACAGTTGGGTAGTGTCTCTCAGAAAGGGTTCTTGATCGGAAAATAAGGGTGAACCATTGGACCCTTTGGAGGATTTCTTCCTTGCAATCGTTTTTTTTTTTGGATTGAGGCAATTTGAGTGGGTTTCTATGGAGACACCATTGTTACAGGTGGATGAATGCTTGAAGAACACAATAACACAGAGAGAAATAAGGGTTTGGAGGTATTGGGTGCGTAAAGTGGTAAAAGGTGGGTTTGAAAGGTATTTATAGGTGAGGTTAGTGAGTCGGTTCAGAGAGTGCAATGATGAGGATCCGAAAGGAGAATGGGTCGTACTAAATGATAAAGGGATTTATGGGGGCTGAGGTGATATGGGAGATGAAAGGTGAGAATATTTATGGCTAAAAATGGAAAACGCAACCGTCGAGTTGATGACTGCGATTATGAGGGCGTGCAATCGTGTCACGAAAATCGAGGAAGATGGGATAGAGATCTTCCTAAAAAGTAACCGTTGAGGGAAAAAAGTTTCACCTTATTATCCTATGGACTTCCGGATGATCTATTTTGGACAAAGTGTGATCCAGATAAAGAGTTTTGTTCCATAACATATTTGTTTTGAAAAGAGGTCCCGAATGAGAAATATTATGAAGTGAGTTTCAGTTTGATTCGAAAGGGTGGTGAGTCCGGAGCAGAAATTCCGGAATGGTGATTTTCAAGAAATTCCGCAGTGAAGATTTTGAAAAGCTTCCGGGGTTGATTTTGATGTTCCGAAGACAATTTTGAAATTTCCGAGTTGATTTTGAAAATTCTGGAGCACATTTTGAAATTCCGGAGAACTTTTGAAATTCCTGAGCACTTTTGAAATTCCGAATTCAAGATCAATGTGGGCTTAATACAACAATAAATCAGAATGATCTGTATAACTTAAAAACTCAAGCAATGGTCAGAATAACGATAAGTAAAATGATCCTAAGTATTCTGAGAGAAAGTAGTTACGAAATGAAAATATTTTGAGATCGAAACTATATTTCTTTCAAATACGTCTATCAAAGAGAACAAGTCTCTTGAAAGAACTGAGGATCTGGTATCATCATACCCATCTTGTTCAGAAAACCATTGAATTCGGTTTCATCTAAAGCCTTGGTAAAGACATCAGCAATCTCATCGTCAAATAGAACAAAAATGAGTTCAATGTTGCCATTAAGTACATGATCTTTTATGAAATGGTACCATATATCGATGTGCTTAGTCATTGAGTGCTGAATTGAATTGTGGGAAATCGCAATACCACTTTGAGAGTCACAATATATAGGAATACGTTCAAAATGGTAACCATAGTCCAGAAGTTGAGATTTCATCCACAGAACCTGAGATGTACAGTTGGCGGCAGCAATGTATTCTGCTTCGGCTGTAGAGAGTGCAATGCAGTTCTTTTTCTTGGATGACCAACTGACCAAACGACCACCTAAGAATTGACAGCCACCCAAATTGCTTTTTCTATCAAGTTGAAGACCACCGTAGTTCGAATCTGAATTGGCTTGAAGTAGGAAGCTTTCATTAGCTGGGTACCAGAGTCCGAGACTCTTTGTGCCTTTAAGATATCAGAAAATTTGTTTCACAGCCAAAAGATGAGACATCTTTTGGTTGACTTGGAATCTGGCACATGAGCATGTTGAAAACATTATATCCAGAGGACTTGCTGTGAGATATAGTATAGATCCAATCATTCCACGATACTTATTTTCATCAGTAGGAGCACCCAAAGGGTCGGCAAAGATCTTGTGTCCGAAGCCCATTGGAACTTTGGCTGACGCGCAGGTGTCCATTGAGTATTTCTTGAGGAGTTCTGAAATGTACTTCTCTTGGTGAATGAAGATTCATTTGTTAGTCTGTTTGACTTGAAGACCAAGAAAGAAACTTAATTCCCGATTCATGCTCATTTGGAATCGATTGATCATCAGTTTAGCAAAGTCAGCAACCATAGATGCATCCATAGATCCAAAAATGATGTCATCCACATAAATTTGTACCAGCATGAGATGTTTTCCATTTGATCTTCGGAATAGAGTGGGATCTAAAATTCCTCTTTGAAAACCGGAGCGCTTGAGAAAATCAGTGAGGGTCTCGTACCATGCCCGAGGAGCCTGCTCGAGTCCGTAGATAGCCTTCCAGAGTTTGTAACAGTGGTTCGAAAAAGAAAGTTTAACAAAACCGGGGGACTATTGAAGATATACTTCAATATCAAGTTCATCGTTAAGAAAGTCACTCTTAACATCCATTTGGTAAAATTTGAAGCCTTTATGAGAAACATAAGCAAGAAAAATTTTGATGGCTTCAAGACGTGTAACAGGAGCAAAGGTCTCATCGTACTCGAGCCCTTCGATCTGAGTAAATATTTTTTTCCACCAACCTTGCTTTATTTCGAATAATAACTCCAGCATCGTCTAACTTTTTGCGAAATACCCATCTCGTACCGACAATGGGATGATTCTGAGGAGGAGGCACGAGAGTCCAAACTTCATTTTGGTCAAATTCTACCAATTCTTCTTGCATGGCAGTAATCCAGTCAGCATGCTCCAATGCTTCCTTAATGGATTTGGGTTCAACCATGGATATAAATGTTGAAATATGACATTCATTTTGGATATTTGTAGCAGAACGAGTCTGTACACCAGCATTGGGGTTACCGATTACTTGGTTCGGAGGATGATCCTTTGCCCAAACATGTAATCATGGTAGTTCTTGTGCAACTGTCGATCCTATATCAACAATGGAATTCATTTTCTCCCCCTGAATAATTTGAACGTGAGGATGATGCTCCCCCTGAACTTCTGAACCAGAGAGATTGACATCGTCATCAGAAGGGAACCCAAAGAAGTTTTCATTTTCATCATTGTTGAGAGAATTGGAATCATCAAAATCAGCAGCTGCATCTTGGAAACCATCCACAATTGATTCAACAGAGGGATGAGCATTCTCCCCGTCAACCTGAGAAGGTTGAAATGGTTCGGAATCAAATGGAGGGAGGCTTGGAATTCGACCGGAGACATTATGTGAAACGGGAGCTTTTGAAGTAGGGATTGGAAAGAGAGCTGGTCTTGATCGATATTCCGAATCAAGTGCAGTATCGGAAGGACCAAAGAGTGTTTCAAAATCAACTTCAGGGATTGTTTGGGGGTTTGGATATCCTGGCGGAGGAGCATCAGACTCCATAATGTGAGTTGGGCCAGAATTCCGAATGAAGTTGTCATCGAAAGTAACATCAAAGCGTTCTTCCAGAACACGAGTTCTCCGATTAAGAACTCTGTAAGCTTTAAATTTTGAGGAGTACCCAAGGAAGATGGCTTCATCAGATTTAGGTTGAAACTTGGTAAGCTGATCACGGTTGTTCTTGATAAAAGTACCTGCATCCGAAAACATGCAAAAACGAGATTGATGATACTTCTGACCATTCATTGCTTCCTACGGTGTCATGTTGAGACTTCGATTGATGATACTTCAATTTTGAGTGAAGCATGCAGTAGACATGGCTTCAGCTAACCCAAATATAAAGTGGTAGGTTTGCAAAGTTCAGCATAGATCGAGCAGCTTGAACGAGAGTTCTATTACGTCTTTCGACTACACCATTTTGTTATGGAGTATAGGGAGCAGAGAATTTGTGGTCAATTCCTTTTTCTGTGAGAAACTTTTCAATAGTGGAATTGGTGAATTCCGATCCATTACCACTTCGGATTCTCCTGACTGGAAGTTTGATAAGAATTTATATTCCTTTAATGAAATCTATGAGCTCTGAGGTTCTTTCGGATTTCAGCCTAAGGAAGAAAACCCAAGTGAATCGTGTAAAATCATCAACAATCACAAGAATGTATTTCTTATGATGAAAACTTTCTACCATATATGGTCCACAAAGATCAATATGTAAAAGGTCCAATTGTTCTGAAATGGATTTTTCGCTGATAACAGGATGACCCTTCTTCGATTGCTTACCACACTCACACGTAGCACACAAATGATCATTTTCTAATTTGAGAAGAGGTAAACCTCTCACCATTTCACCGAATACGAGATCATTCATGTACCGAAAGTTTAGATGAGCGAGTATTCGGTGCCATAACCAACTTACGTCAACAACAGCTTTGGTGAGAAGTCAGAGTTGCGGTTTGCTAACAATCATGTTGATATTAAGTGGGTATATATTCTTGTTGTGAAGCGACTTGATTAAGCACTATGTTTGACCTTTAGTCATTACATAGCTGTACTTCTTGCAAAATTCCACACGTCGATCTGAATCAGTGAGCTGAGCAGCACTAATCAAGTTGTGTTTCTGATCAGCTACATAAGCTACGTTTGAGATAGAAAAGTCTACATTGGTGAGAATTCCATAACCACGAATTTGTGAGTTGGAGTTGTTGCCATAAGTCACGTAACCAGCATTTGGTGAAAGCTTTAAGTCTCGCAGAAAATCTTTCTGCCCCGTCATGTTGTGGAGCAAGCACTATCAATATACCATATTTTATCTTGCTTCGAAGCACAAAGTACCAGCAAATTTAGTGAGTAATGGAGTTTTTAGGCTCTGAATAATACTTTGGGACGTAGGCACAGGTTTTGGACTTTGATGGTGACTTTGGAACAACTTTGTGTTTTTGGTTGATATTCTTTGAAGTTTTAGGAAACAGACAGAAAGCTAATGTCTTTTCATATATCCAATAGTCATAGTCAGTGACTTGAGGGTTCCAACAGTCTTCTTCGGATGTGTGACTTCCGGATTGTGGGGAACATTAGTATCCTCCGAAAATGACTTTTCATCAATGTAAGTTTTTACTTTCTATACAAGATTTTTCATTGAAGATATTGAAAAATATGTTTTCCCTACATTTTTGGATTTGCTTGATGACACGTTGGTTTTAGAAGGATTTGGTTTAAAAATTGTACCATCAGATTTTGCAATAAAAACAGATAAAAAAGTCCGAGGAGAGGTATTTTGGACTGTTGTGACAGTCACGTGAGATTTAGGTTGAGTTGATTTGTCTACTTTCTTGGGTTCTACAAAACTAGCAGATTCCGAAGGTCTTTTTGAGAATCTTAGTGGGAGCAAAGGAGTTTTGACTATGAGGTAATGCATGAGGATTCCGAGATGCAACTGGTTTGGACTTTTCAATGAATCTGGAATTTAGTCTAGTGTTTACTTCCTTCTTATGTACATTGCGAGCTTCCACTTTGGGATCTATAATATCCTTACTGTTCAACATTGGTTTTCTCTTGGTGTGAGACAAGGATTTTGAGGTTTGACCTGCAAATGGATTGCTAAACTTGGGAGTAATGGGAATCAACTTAGTTTTTGAGACCACTAAGGAATCTGATTCGCAAGAATCAGAGGAGTCATAACTTGATATTTCAATTTTATCATCTAAGGATGCCTATCCAAACTCAGAGGTGTTGGTTTCTGTTGCCAAGGAAGGAATTTCTTCAACTACACAGTTGTTTGTGTGGTTACTCATAGGAACATAATCTATGCAATTTGGAAGACTATAATGAAATTATGTGGTCTGATTTAGGTCCAGGTTAGTCAGAGGCGGAAGTGGAGTGGAATCAGGAAACTTGACAATAATTGGTTTAAACTCAGGAATTAAGGACTCAAAATGGTTTGTAGTCTCCGGAAGTGGTGACAAGGGAGAAATGGGGTTGTCAGAATGTTTAATGTTCGGAACCTCACCCATGAATGTCAAATTTTTCAATTCCTTCAGGGACTAGCAATTGGCTTTGGAAACTGGCTTCCGAGACCAGCTGCTTTAGATCATTGGTGACGAAAATTATGAGTCATCTGAAGGTCTGCTTCAACCATGTCTACAGAATTATGCAAAGCATCTATCTTGGCATTAAGACATTTATTATCAGAAATTAAGACATTTCGTTCGGAATAGGTGATTTCACATTTATCTTTCAAAATGATACATTCATCACTTAACATTACAAGTTCACGCTCTAAAGACCCGATTTTCAACTTTTTATCCTCGCAACGTAACCTAATACGATTTAACTCACATTCCTTCTTCTCACTTGCGTCTATGACAGACTCATAGGCTTTATAGATGGTGTTCATATATGTTTGAATTTGAGTCAGATAAGGTTCACAGAGAGACGAGTAAAAATTATTATCAGAGATCATAGATTTTACCTGCTGAATGATGCTTCGTCCTAGTGGATCATTGGTTGCCATGTAGCAATAGTGAGGTTCAGCAACATCATCTTCATCTTCTGATCCTGAAGACCAATACCCTTCATCACATTCAACGGTTTGTCTTGCCATCAGACACATATTTCTTCTAGTTACCATGTCATCATCATCCCCGGATGACCAATATCCTTCAACATATCTTGAAACCGTTGTAACATAGGCTTTTTCACTTTCAGCCATCTCTTGTACCTTTCAGACGTAGTATGCAGAATCCTTGATTTTTGGTTTCTGCGGAGCATCAGCCAGACAATCTTTAGCAAAATGGTTTGCATGTCCACACTTATGACACACAATTTTTGGTTTGTCTGATTTGGAGCTCTGAGAGGGTTCTGAAGTAGTGTTTGGTTTAGAGAGGTTTTGTTTGTATGTATCAAGATTTTCAGAGGAGGGTTTAGGTTTCGGAGCTGAAAAAGGTTGAGGATTGTTCTGGTGAGGAGTATGGAATCAATTTTGGTATGGTTTGTAGGAGGAATTGAAAGGACGTTTGTACTTCATTGAGAGTAAAGCAAACTACTGCTGAAAGCAGAGTTCAAAGTCCATGGATTTAGAATCATCAACATGATAAGTTTGTGGAGATAACGTAGGTGCGGATGTTTGAATTGATGGAACAATGGGTTTGAAGGGATCTGAAGTAGATGAGTTCGAAATGGTTGAATCAAAAGAACTGACAAGGGAAAGAGGTCCTCCGGAAAGTTCCCTTATGGTTTGAGCAACGTTTAACTCATGGCCTTGAATTTCATCAAAAAGTTGATAAAGCTTCAACTTTTCCAAACAGCCATTGCTTTGAGGACAAGATTTTACATTTCCCCATCCTTTACCAAGACTGTTTATAAATTTTAGATTGTACTCCAAAGGAGTTCGGAAAATCCCATGAGCAGTCATGTTGTTTACCAAAATACGATAACGATGGGAGGCAAAGGCCACTGATTCACCAGGAGTGGTGGTGAAGGTGTCAAACTCGAAGACAACTGAGGTGAGCAGCTTGTCTTTCATGTTTTCTGAACCTTCAATCAGGTCCTAAAGAGTGTCCTAAATCTCTTTGGCTGATTTGCAAAGCTTTATGTGCTTACAGAGTGAAGGAGGAACTCTAAATACCATTTCAGAGAAAGCAATTTGATATGCATGAAGCTTCTCGATATCTTCAGCAGTTAGAGGAGCTGGGCGAGTTTCATCTTCATGCATGTGCTAAGCAGCTGCATCTCTTACAACAGTTCTTACAGGTACATGTGGACCTTTTGTGACGGATCTCTAGATTTCTTCAAACTTATCTTTGGCCAGTAAAAACCTTTCCATTCTAACTTTCCAGTGATCATATTCTTCCACAACTAGTATTGGGGCACGGGTAGGGCCATCCACACTATTTGTGATTTGCACTGAAATCATTTGTTAACGATTAGAAGCAGCCATTGAAGTTAAGATATCTTCAAGCTAAAGTGGTATATAGAAGAACTTTTATTCTAAACACAAAAATGGTTGAAATACCAAAATAATCTCAAACCAACTATAATCTGATCTTATGGATTCAAAGGACAACCACTCAAGCTTTGATACCAATTCTGAGAACAAGATCGATGTGCAGGGACAAGGTTTGAAAACTCAAACCTTGAGTGAATGCTTAAGATCAATGTCTTCTTACTAATAAATGTTCAAATCAAGTCTGGAAAGGCTAGTCATGTCTTAGATAATGAATACAACAAATGATCAAGTCATTAAATGAAGAAGAGTAAATGATCAAAGTAATGTTGATAAATGAAAAACAAGAAGAATGTTTGAAAGAAATAAGTAAAGAGCCAAAAGTTGATTCAAAGATCCGGTGTTGATTTGTATTGAATACTCCTTTAAATAGGAGTAAAGGTTATAGTGAATTAGCTAGAATGTTTACATAGGACTGGACAAAAGAAATATTTATGACATTTAGATTATCCAAATAAGATAAAAGACTAAGTCCTATGAAACGTTACATCAATACAAGTACAAATACAATAAATACTTTAAGACAAAATAAGGGTCTTCCGGATCAGTGTTCATTCTGGACGTGATAGTCACTCCGGAATTTCTTCAGTCTTTTCTTCACCTTCTTCCCTGGTCCGGACTATGTTCTGGACTACTCTTTCATTATTGACTCCGGAACACCTACTTCGGAATGTATGAGCCTCGGAATGTGGACTTAGGATTGCTAGAGGTTCACTTTCAGGTTCCAACAAGTTTGACCATTGAGGGTATTTTGGGTAATTTGGGATTTCGATGGAATTAGTCTTTGGTGAGATTAGGTGCCGGTTAGGGAGCTGAGATTTGGAGTCAAGGACGTCATCAGGTTTTGTTCAATTTTTGAGGTGAGTTTTCCTCACTGTAGTTTTGGGTCGAAGGCACCATGGTCGGCCCATTGGATTGTTATCATGGTTTATCGCATGTTGGTATGTTGTAGTGACCTGTTAGATTTTTATCCTGGTAGATAGGATGATGTTATGCTTAGTGATTTGTATGATCTGTTTGATTGTCTATTGGCTGATTATTTGCATGCTTATATGTTATGTATATGTTGACATGGTTTATGTATGGGTGGGTTGAGGCGCACCAGTGTAGACTGAAGGCCAAGAGACATATGGCGTCCCGGATAGACTGTAGGCCCAAAAGGCGTACCTGCCTGGCCGAAGGCACAGAGAACATTCCAGATAGGCTGAAGGACCAGTGAGGCTTACCAGTCATGCTGAAGGTTCTGTGAGTGTACCAGATAGACTATAAGCCAGTGGAGCGTTGTAGTCAGACTGAAGGCTCTATATGCTTGTTGTCTGTATTATGCTTATGTTATGTGTTGGTATTTTGAGGTAACTCACTAAGTGTTGGCTTATAATTTTGGGTTATGTTTCAGGTACTTCGGATGATCGTGGTAAGGCGAAGGCGTTGACCTATGATTTTGGCAGACTATGATGTTGAACATGTTTTGAAAACTATGTTTGTAAACAATTTGTGAATTAGTTGGTTTTCAAAAGTTTAAATTTATCATGATTTTTATGAGTGTTACACCATCTTTCTAGAAACACGCATAATCTCTCAGTTGCACCGTCTTCTCCACCGATGCATGTTTCCACGATGGAAGATATGTGACTCCTCACTCCTTGCTCCTTCGTCTTTTCCAACACCGCTTGATTTCAACTCAATAAAGCCCTTATATCCTTTCTTGCTTCACTATTTTTTCCTCTTCGTCTTTCTTTCTCCATTCTCTTGAGTTTGAAACGTCTTTTTCCTTTCTTTTGCGCACTTTTTTAACGTCACGTCGTAATGATGAAACATCCACCGCTACCAACCTGAGCTCCCTCTTCAGTTTCTAAAATCTAAATGGTACACGACCTCCTTGTAGCCACTATCGTAACGATGCTCTTCTATCTACACATCTCGATGCTGGAAACCCAGACCGACCTTCTTCCACAATGTACTACCAAACCACAACTAATAGATTTTCACCCATTGGGATTAGTAAACTTCTTCAGTAAGTTTGTGAACCAACATGGGCATCATCAGAAGAAAAGGGTTAGGTTTCCACAAACGTGCCGTCGAACCACTCTGTGTCGACTTTCTTCCCCGTTACCATCTCTTTTCGAAGTATCGTCTCTAAATGCCAGTTTACATTGATTAAAAACAACAACAGTCGAGACAATCACTAATAATTCTTTATTGTATTAACTTCTGAAAAAATTTACAACTTTTTCGAGAATCAAGAGTGTACCAAACAACTTATGCAATACTCAAAGTATGTAAGTCCCTAATTTGCCCGTGTATCAATCAAATCCGTTTGATGGTGCAGAATCCCAATCAAACGGATGATGTCAGGTCAAAATAGAAGAGAAGGAGAAGAATAATAATATGAATCTTCGTATGAATTGATATAAATTAAGTTCCTTACACAAAAGATTCACACACATACACTCCTTATTCTCTCTGGCCGTAAACTCCTTCTAGTTCATCAATCTCATCTCCTCATCCTAACACCTCTATTTATACTTGTAGAACATGGGCCGGACACACATGGGCCATAAATGAGTTTACGGTCGTAAGGTGTTTACGGCCGTAAACTAGGCCATAAATTCATAAACTATTACACAAAAATATAATTGCCCAGAAAAGTAAAGTATAAACCATATTTTGACCCAACATTCTCCCCCTTGATTTATAGCTTTCTTTTCTTAATGACCCAACAAGCTCCCCCTAAAAAGTAGCTAACTTTCTTGATAATCTTCATTGGGAACTTGGCTTCAGCATTAACCTTCGATTTCTTCACAGCATCAGGATGAACATATGAATCTTCAATGAATGACTTCATCTTGAGCACTTGAGGTTTTCTTCAGAATTTGGCATTGAACGCACATTGGGTGAGGAGGCTTCTTGTACCGATTCTTGAAAGATGGCTCTTTCAGCTTGAGAATCTTCAGAGAGAAGATCATAGAGAACTAAACTTCTAGATCACTTCAGCAGGTACAACGATAGCAGCAGACTGATTGAGGAGGCTTCAATGCAATTCGTCACATAATCTTCAATTTCAGCTTCACCTTGCTTCTGGGGTTGAAAGATTGAATGTTGAAAGAATGATCTTCATTTCTTGCTCCTTCGAATGATAATTCTTCGATGCTCACGGACGAGGCTTTGGCTCAGAAATCTTCAACACAAACTCCATGAGTCTTATCTATACCTGAAATCACTTTTCAAGACAAATCAAAACTAAAAGAAAACTTAGCACACAAATTAAAACAGAAAGAAAAATATTTTTAGATTTTTTTTTTCTGAACAAGAAATAAAACATAAATAACACTATTTTTGGATTTTTAAATTTTTATTTTTATTTGATTTTTTTTCATTGTTTTTAATTTTTAATTCTCCCCTAATATTTAAATTAGAAGAAACTATGACAAATTTAACAAAAATAAAAATGATATCTAACTTTAAGGGAGATTTGGGATCAAAGTTTGTAGACAGCCTTTATCCACTTGTCGGTACCTTTCATATTCACATCTTTGTCTGGTCGATCGTCGGTATTGTTGTCCACTTAAACACGAAAAATTGTGACAAATTTAGGACATACTATTTGTTACAAGACAGGTGAACTTAAGTTCCTAAAAATTATATCTGATCCTAATTTCTTAGATATTATATCTTAAGGACCATTCATCTGACGACGACCAGGGATATTGTTGTCCACCTAAATTGAGCAGCGAGATCTATAGACAATCTATATGAGTTTAATTTTAAGTGTATTGGAACGTGTTTCCCGCTTCCCGATATGCCCCAGCCATCAGGAACTTCCATAGTACTCCTTACACCGGGTGAGCAGACATCCATTCAGAGAGAGAAGAGATTCAGAATTCTATTGCTAACTATTTCAGAGGGGTTGAGAAGAAGAAGGTTGCATATGCTGTGTACCAGGTCGGATTAGAAGTCGCGCAAAGGAAACAGCATATGGCTAACAGATAAGAAGTATTTCACACACACACACACACACACACACATATATATATATATATATATATATATATATATATATATATATATATATAGCCTGCAGAGAAATAGAGTTGCATATGTTGTGTACCAGGTCGGATTGGAAATCACGCAAAGGAGACAACATATGTCTAACAGACGGAAAGAAAGAAAATGATATTCTACAGACCTAATTTATCGGAATTTACCAGTCGCCCCATCCAACCGAAATTAAGGACAGAATCCGCACATCGAGGAAAAGTTAAACCACGGTTCCAAGTACGGGTTCATTTAATGTGACGAGTAGATTCCCATATATATCTCCCTGCTCAACCAATCCGAGCGTCGTATTGTCAGGATGAATGGATCTAACTAGGTCAAGATTTGTCAAGTCTATAAATTTCCTAAGTTCAAATCTCCCTAGTCAAGTCCATTTAAAATTTTTCGTGCCTACCGACGCATCAAACCAGAGCATAGGCCCTTCAACTTCGGGTACGTTACGCAGACTCAGGTTGCCTGTTATCACTTAATAATATCACTTCCCAAAACAGCTCCTGCAAACACATTTCATAACCAACAATTTTTTAATTTTTTTTAATTTTCTAATGTTTTTTTTTTAATTTCTAATTTTTGTTTTGTTTTTATTTCTCCCCCTAAATTTGTGCATAGGAGAGAAACGAAAGTAAATGCGCAAATTTAAACTATCCTAAAACAAAAATTAGTCTTTAAAGCGAATCAACTTAAGAAAAACTCAGGAGTATAGAGAAGAAAACGCAAACCGTAAGTCACCGATTGAATTTGCATCTAGAAGGTCTGAGAACAGCACGCGTAATCTCAGAACAGATCCGAAAATTCTTCACATCGTTAAGCACAAACCCCATGTGATCCCTTCTTTTCTTCCCTTCTTTCCTTTCCCGTAAAGGACACAAACTCTCGAACAAAGTTATGAGTCCTATATATTTGAGAGATGTCCCCTATCATATGCCAGGAGCAGCCACTACCAACAAACCGAAGTCTGATGATATGCCTCCATAGCTGCTCCGACACAGAGCGGGATCAGTTGTTCTTTGGAACCCAGTCCATTTTGAAACTGGGTCGACCTTTGTCATCCTTGCACGATACTCCCTCCCATGACATGTCCTGCTTATCACAAACAGAAGATGTAGAAATATTAGAGTCATTAGTTGATTTGGGAGATTGAGCCTTTGGTACCCATCTATATTTGGGTTTAACCCATCTCTTGTTCGATCCGATGGGTGCCTCAGCACTTGCTTTGGAACTTGAAGCCGATTGCCGAGATGACTTTGACCTAGCCGGTCTTGGTTTTGTTGGGGCATCTCTTGGATTGGACTTCTTGGTCGGCATTCCCTTCTTGCCCTTGGGATTTTGATTCTTTGCCTTGGAAGATTGATTCTTGGCCTTCTGCACATTCCAATCATCATTGTCTGAACGTGACCTGGAAGGGTTTCTTTTGAAGTATCTCCCACTTGGCGCGTTTTTCCATCCTTGTGCGTAGTAGGGAACATACGCGCGATTAGGACAATTTCTGCCAATGTGTCCAGGTGTTCCACAATGAAAACATGTCTTTTTCTTCACTGGGGAGTTGTCTCTTCCTGCCCCTAGTGGCATATCCTTGCCTTGTCTCTTGTTGTTCGCATATGCACACTTACAACAGGCACTTTGTTGCACTGGAATTGGAGGCCTTTATTTCTCAACGGCAGGTTTGTTAGAAGCAGCCGAGTTCGAAGCAATATATTTAGAGTTCAAGGAGTCATTGGTTTGTTCAGAAGAACTCTCCTTGTTCTCATCCTCTGCTACTTTACCTGCACATGTAACAGAAACATCAATATTTTCAACATTAATAACTCCTCCTGACACAAATCCAGCTGGTTTTTCGTATTTAAGATGTGCCTCCCTGTCAATTTCTTCTTGTTTCATAGGGATGGATGTGTAGTTATGATTGTAAGGAGGAGGTACACTATCATACCCTAGACCCTTGTTTTGATTCCTTTTAAACTGCATGCTTTGGTCTATCATATTTGCAACCACCTCACTTGAGAAATCATATTTTCTAACATCAAGTTTGGCGGTTTCAAACTTTCCTTTCAAAGATTCAACTTCAGCCACTAGCTCAGCATTTTGTTTGACTACATAATCATAGTTTTCACATTTGTTACTATAGTCTTCCTGAAGTTTCCTAAAGTCCTTGGTTTTAGCTTCTAACTCAGCCTTAAGGGGTTTCTGTCCTTTCCTGAGTTGATATCCTTCATATCTCAGGTCCTCAACTTCTCTTTTAAATAAATCAATTTGTTCCCGAAGAAATTTAATCGTATCTTCACATGATTGAGAACATGAAACTTCACATGAATGAGAACATGACACTTCATTGACCGGAAGGTTTACAGAACTCTTTAAAGCGTCAAGCTCTTCAATTACTTCAGCAATACTAAGACGATTGAGATCTTTTGTCTTCTTGATGACAGCTACATTCATATCCCACGATTTTGGAAGTGAATTCAACAGCTTTTTGTTGATCTCGGACTTAGTCAAGAAGATTCCGGCTATATTCATCTCAGTAGTGAGTGTAGTAAATCGCTGCAACTGAGTTTCGAGCGTTTCACCAGGGACATAATCGAACATGTTGAAATTTTGTCTTAAGATATCCTGACGACTCTCTTTTATGTTTTCAACTCCCTCGTAGATCTTAAAATCAATTAAAAAACACAACTAGAAGCTAAGATAAAAATTAAACGTCAATTTTAAAATGCTCCTTTTTTTAAAAAAAAAAAACAACCTTAAAAGTCAAATTTTAAAAAAATTAAACTCAAAAGTCAAACTGAAAAACTAAATTTGAAAATTTAAAAGTCAAATGAGAAAGTCAAAGCTTAAAGTCAAAGGTAAAACTTGAAAGTCAAAGTCAAAATTTTAAAGTCAAAGGTCAACCTTGAAAGTCAAATTTTAAAAAAATAAATTAAAAAATCAAACTTGAAAAGTCAAACTTAAAAGTCAAAATTAAAAGAAAATTAAACTCAAAAGTCAAAAATGAAAAACTCAACCTTTAAAGTCAAATTTAAAAAGTCAGACTTGAAAAGTCAAACCGAAAAGTTAAATTTCAAATTTTAAAGGTTAAACGAAAAAGTCAAAGTTTAAAAACAAAGGTCAAACTTGAAAGACAAAATCAAAATTTTAAATAAAAAGTCAAAAACAAAAATCAAAAATAAAACAATTTTTATTATTATTATTATTATTTAATTAATATATATATATATATATATATATATATATATATATATATATATATATATATATATATATATATATTTTGGATGAAAAAGGAATTTAAAATAAAAAGAAATTAAGTTTTTGGGTTAAAAGTGTCAAATTTTCGAAATTAGGTGCGAAAAAGACGGGTTATATTTTACTTTTCGAAAGAATGGAACAAGGAATCAGCTAGTTGAGTTGGTTAAGGAGTTGGACTTGAATGGGGGGACACCCGAGTTCGAATCCCGGCACTCCCTTAATCCCGTTTCGAATTTTAAGAAAGTGTTGATGCGAGCTGCTGTAGCCGAGCTGTCTTCCACCGAGCCAATCTACCGAGCCGCGATTCACCAAGCCGAGCCGCAAGTCGCGAGCCGCCACGTCCGAGCCGATCTACCGTGCCAATCTTCCGAGCCGAGCCGCAAACTCTGGAAACCCTAGCCGTAAACCTGAACCCCGCCGCCGGCCGTGAATTGTTTCCGGCCATAAACTCCGGCCGTGAACTGCTTCCGGCAATAAGCTCCGGCCGAAAACCCGTCAACAATTACGTGAAAAACAGCGATTTTTCGACTTTGAAGCTCCAAAACTCAATCAAAAACCCATTTTTATGAAAAACACAAAGAACAAACCCCCTTTATTTTTGCGAGATCTATTAAAAAACGCAAAAATATTTCGAGAATAAGATCAAATATTGCTCCAAATTAGAGTTTACGGCCGAAGAACTCGGTGTTTACGGCCGTAAGCTTGGACCATAAACACCAATTATTCAGATTCCAAACGAAACAATAAAACCTTTTGACTGATACAACTTGGCTCTGATACCAATTGTAAGTCCCTAATTTGCTCGTGTATCAATCAGATCCGTTTGATGGTGCGGAATCCCAATCAAACGGATGATGACAGATCAAAATAGAAGAGAAGGAGAAGAAGAATAATATGAATCTTTGTATGAATTGATATGAATTAAGTTCTTTACACAAAAGATTCACACACATACGCTCCTTATTTTATGAACCAGAAGGAGTTTACGGCCAGAGAGAATAAGGAGCGTATGTGTGTGAATCTTTTGTATCTGGAACTATAATTTATATCAATACATACAAGATTCATATTAATTCTTCTTCTCCTTCTCTTTTATTTTATCTGACATCATCCGTTTGATTGGGATTCCGCACCATCAAACGGATCTGACTGATACACAGGCAAATTAGGGACTTACAGAGTATCTTCATGCCCAAAACTTTTTGGTCTTCTTTCTTGCGGAGCGTCGTATTTCGTAAAGGTCGATTAAAACGATCATTAAGTATTTTTCAAGTATATATATAGAACCGAATACGATTAAAAGGAGCAAATAAATCAAATTAATTGCAATTTATATCATACCTTATATATCATCATACCTTAATATGAAATCGGAGGACTGAATCGGGTATGTATTTCAAACGTATCACATTAAATTTTAAAACAAATCAGATACCATAAAAAACTGATACTAAATGTCGATTTAAAATGACATGGACAACTGTTATAATATAACGATGTGGTTATGATGATAATGAGGTGGTTATAGAAGATGAAATAAAAGAGGGGCAAAAAAGGTATTTAACTTAGGATGAAATTAATGTTTTTGAAGAGTCACGTGACATATTACTTTCGTTTATTAGATAAGGAGATTTTTATAATATTACAGTTTGAGGTGTAAACTACTACATTTATTTTGGGGAAATTGCAACTAAAGGTTGTTCTTTTATTTATTTTTTCAGTTTGACCATTTGATTTAAATTGGGCTATTTAGAAGTATCAATAATAGCAACTTGCCAATCCTCCCTTCCCTTCCCTTGTACGTTGTCTGCTAATGCTTTACTTTTTAGGAAATTTGAGGGTGCTAGTAAACAAGTGGTATAATCTTAGTTTGGCTCTATTTCTCTCACGTACCAAAATGGAGGCAAGAAATATTTCGTGTACTCTATTTTAGGATTTTTGTGTGTGTTTTATGCATATGTTTGAAGAATTATAGGTTACTTTAGTTTTTGTTATTTTTTTTTGTTTGCGGTGATTCTTTACTTGATAGGTTATCATGTTTATGAATTGTATTGTGATTAGGCTATATTAGGATATATATATATATATATATATATATATATATATATATATATATATATATATATATATATATATATATACTAGAAAATGTTTTCAAGCCGTGCTAAGCACGGCCCAAGAATGTAGTTAAACCAGAGCTTAAGCATGAACGAGGGATCAGGGAAAATTGAATGTATAATGTTGCGATTGATTGCATTTTTCATTGTTCGATGACTTAATATAAAGAAGTAAGAGAAAAATGCTATAATATGACTTAATATAAAGAAACAAGAGAAGAATGCTATAATACACAAATAAATGCAAGTACGTTGCTATTTGTTACATTTATTAGAACTTTGTACAAAAATTTGGGAAAAGTAAAGTTAGCTGCATGTTGGTATGAAGAGTGAAGTACATCCTTGTTCTCTGCAATTGACATATAATCCACCAGTGTTTGTAGGTAAAAATATGTGAAGATGATTGAGCAGTGATAGATAGGCTTTCAAGCTTGTAAGTTTGAGGCAAATGATCTTTGAGCAACTGTATCGCCAAGATTAGGGCCTAAAAGAAGAATAGAAACATTGTCTCGACTCGATCAACCACTGGGTTAAAGTTGATCTGGCAAATTTCCTTAACAAAGGCATCATTGAACTCCATAGATAATGTGTCAATTCCGAACAGAAATGATTTTCTTATCGTATACACCCACAACTCACAACTGAATTCAAGGTTTGTAAAATGAAAAGATTCATATTATATTTATTAAAAGTTCATATACATATCATTGCATACCCTTCTTGCTAAATATTATTACATATTAGAAGTTAAAATAGTACCATTTCCTAGAGGAATAAACACCTTTCTTGTTGGTAGTTAGCTATTGTCAAAATAAGAATCACTTCCTATGTACTCATTCAAACCAATATAATTCCATCTACATCAACAATCAGGATAAAATGAGAAGTTCTCAAATGTAAGGAATTCACCAATACCTATTCTCCAACTTAAAAAAATAAGCTCGTTTCTAATTCCTCAACATCAACTATTGAAATTTATGATTTCCGTTGTTGAGCTTAATTTCAGAAAGTTCATATAAGGTGTGTACGTATGTGTAGTGTAACAACACTATTGTTATAGAGGAGCTTGAACTTCTAGTCGTGTTGTACATAAAAAGTTCCAGGATCTAAAGGTTTCACTGATCTCACTTTTTTATAAAAGCCTGAAAAGGTCAAATCTTTAAATAGTTCGTAAAATATAATTAGAACCCAATCATTAATATGAGTACACAAATTGGTTCCTAAACACACAAATGAATGTCAAATTTATACATCTGAATAGACCGAGAAGACCTAAATGTCGAGCTAGTTAAAAAATTAAGCCATCACAATTAGGTTACGAAGAGAATATTTGTACTGCTCTTTCTGCATACTCTCCTATCATTTTTTCAGTTAAAATAGTTTATGGAAGGATTGGTAACATGAAATGTAATAGTAAATTAAACAAATCATCTTCAAAGCTCAATTTACCGTGTTTTACCAAACAAAAGTGACTTATTAAACAAGACCTAAAGTATAGTAGATGTTTCCCCAATGCTGATGGCCTCCAAGTTAGTAGACATATGTATGGTATTGCTCCATGGGTGTTACAATGATTGTGTATGTAGTGGGCAACTAAAATTTAACAATTTCACTAATAGGGGCAATTAAGCAACATCTAACAAGTAAGAAAGCTATGAACTCCATTTAAGCCTTCTATCTCCCTAGTATTGAACATGATTAACCAAAATTCTATGGACAATGAACCCAAAGAGATATAGATAAATTTAAATCTTAATTTATGCAAAATATTATAATCTTAATGAAAATTGAAAGCCAATTTCCAATAAGAAAATGAAAACAAAGTATAATCTTCACGAAATACTTTAAAAATCATAAAATACCCCTCCAAAATTATTGCAAATTATTCAACTCAATTAATGTATGAACTCATGAGTTTGGGGTTGCTTCCTGATCTATGTGTATTGACATCTCCTACTGCACAATCCTTTAAATCATTTAAGTTGAACATTACTACATGTCTCTTGTTTCCTTTCTTCCTTTTCGTCTAACCCCTATCCCTATATATGTCTCTCTGTTCCCCTATTTCCTATAGTTCTTCTATAAAGAAATTGAAGCAAAAATACCCTTTTTATATGCTAATTGAGGTAGAAAAACATCACTTTCTATCAGCTCCAGAACAGAAAAAAATAATTAAAAAATTAAGACGAAAAGGATATGGAAAGAACCTTGAAGCCCTATCTTGAAAGACCTGTCATCAAAGTTAAATGGAACTTGAAAGGATCATAAAAAATCTAATATGACTATAAAACAGAATTAGCAACAAAACCCCACAAAAAAGCCAAACTGAAATAGGGAGAAAAAGTTATTGAACCTGAAAAGTTAAGAACAACACAGAAGATTAAACGATCATCGTTAGAATGAGAAAGAAAAAAAGAACATATAGAGTTTGACATGGCAGAGACAATCGTAAACCTAATAAAAATAAACAAATATATTAACATAAAGATCTTCATAGAACAATGTTACCTAATTTTCAGGTGATTTGCAACAAACTATGCCTCTTTCAATTTCCAAGAAAACAAGAATGATGGAGGAAGTAAGGGAACAAGGCTTCAATCGTTGTGTGAGATCGACCGTGGAATTTATCGACCTGCTATTCAATTCCAAAAAGAAAGAAAGAAAGAAATTAGACTCAGATAATCAAACTAGAAAATTGAACTTTAAACTACCGATAAGAATAGAAACAAGAGAGAAGCCACAACAAAAATTACCCGAATCGTCAAGACATTTCCATGTAGTTTTCGTTGGTCTGTTCCCATTTTCATAGAGAAAGAGGAAGACGATGGAGAGAAATAAGAACTGATGAAGGGAGAGATTTTTGAGGTGGGTTTAAGTGGCAACAGAAGACAACAACTAAGCTATTAGTGGCCGAGAAGGCAGTGAAAGCCGATGACTCAGTTTGGGCACATAATTCTATTCAGTGGAATGGTGAATATGCTTGGAGTCTAGAGAAGGATGAGCCAGAACGACACCATATGCTAAGGGCTTGGAGAAAAGAAACCACCCGTATGGAAGGTGAGGGCATGCAGAACCTCTACTGATGATAAAACCTTGAAGTTCTACCAAAAATGCAACCCTGCAGATTCCAAAAAGAAAAAGTGATAAGAATGCAAAATCAAATAGATAGAGAATTTAAGAAAAAGAGATTACCTGATATATATGGTTTGATCGACTGTGAAGAACATACAGGGGGTTTAAGGTGATTTTTGGTTTACGGTCTGAGAGACAAAAAGGAAGCGAGAATGGAGAATCATTGAATCAAATAGGGAAGAGGGAGAAGACATTGGGGGAAGATGAAGAGAGCGGTGGAACAGTCCAACTATTATACATTGGGAAAGAGGAAGAAAAAACAGGTGTCCTCCTCCTTCATGAAACGTATCTTCTTTAAAATGAAACAAAGATGATTCACCTAAAAGAAGCTTGTCCTCTTCTTTCTGAAATCTCCAATCCAACGCACACAAGAAGAAGGAGGAGAAATTCAAACGCGCCAAAAAGATACCTATGCGTGTAGAGCACGAACTCATGTCAAGCAAAAAGTTGTTTGTATATATATATATATATATATATATATATATATATATATATATATATATATATATATATATATAATAACATGCATGGGTAAAAAAACCACTCCAATGGCTGGGTACCTATGTAGATGTCACCAAATAGGTATCCAGAAGTTAGTTAAGGCTTGAAACTATCTTATTCGTGTTCTGATTTCATCGGTTGACTGATTTGCAATGTTGTACTAAAAACAGTAAAGGAGGAGATGCTCGGCCAGTAGGCTACCCCTGATGCATTGAGGCACTATTTGGCTTCTATCTCTTTCTTCATTGGTTGTGGAATTGTGACTTTTATGTTCTTCTATGTTCATTGTGTTCTTGTTAAGTTTAAAGAGCTTTTGGCTATGTTAGACATATATGAAGATGCCACCGTATTTCCCCAAGTATATATATTTTTTTACTTAACATATGGAAATAAATGTTATTGAGAATTCCAATAATGTTGTCTTGCTTCTTTTTGTTAATAAAAATAGTAAGAATTAAAGAGGAAAGCTCATATTTTCATCACTTATCTTATGTGAGTATGATCTGAGCTCGTGGCTTTTTAATACATTGAATTTTTTATATTTTGATACACAACAAGATTCGTAGATCTCGGACTTCTCTTGTTAATCATGTAGAAATTATTGTCATACAACATGGTGTCTCTATTACTGTTATTGATTGGTTTAATCTTTATACATTAGCTTTCTTTGGGAGGCTTAATATGTATGAAAATGCATCATTAAAATATTCCATTTTGGAAGTTTTATGGTCCAAATTTACTTCATTTTCGGTTATTTTGTAGTTTGTTCAAATTGAATGTTCTTTACTGCATATTATCCAACATATCTGGACTAACAAGTATTGGATAAGGTTTGATACTTGTAGACAAGTATTGGATAAGTTTCGAATTGTTTTTTATTAGCTATTTTTCCGATAGAATAAAAAATTGACTAATTTATTAAGCTTATCTACATAAAAAGTATTTAAGGGAAAGATGTCGAAACTTTCACCAATCTGGATGTGCATGGTGTCCGGGTGTATAAGGCTGGTGGGTGTGGGATCGGCAATCTCGGAGCACACCGGGCCGACCCCTCGGCTTGCCAAGCTCGGCTCGACATCAAGGTTCATATATGCCGAGTATTGATGACCAATCAGAAGACGGGGGTAGATGGCAACAACTATTTCCATTTAATTATTTTCTTTTTATTTAAAAAAAAAAATCTCCTATAAATACTACAACTTCAACTCATTTTAACACATAACATCCACTTTACAACTACAATATACTCTTTCAAAATGTCTTCTTCGTCATCTTCATCAGACATGTTTGATGCCTTTCTTGAAATGACTATAGATGTTATTCAGGAGGCGGAGCAGATAATCGAACGACTACATGAAGAAAATGGTGAGAATGCATGCCGGAGAAAGAGAAGATACATGCAATGACTTCGTGAGGCGGCTAATGATCGACTCATGCAAGATTACTTTGTGGATGACGCCAACTTTATAGGATATTTTTTTCTTCGTCGATTCCGTATGCATAAATCTCTGTTTTTGCATATAGTCAACGACGTCAGGGCATTGTGTCCATTTTTTCAACAACGTCGAGATGCTAGAGGTACAATGGGTTTTACTCCGATGCACTAGAGGAGAACCTTAGGATGTCCGGACGTGTTGCACGAACTAGCCTTCACAAACTTTACAAGTATGTCATGAGATTATATGGTCCATGATATCTGCGCAAACCTACTTGTAGTGACATCCATCAATTGTATGCTCATCACTCAAACGTGTATGACTTTCCTGGAATGCTAGGAAGCCTAGATTGCCTCCACTGGGCATGGGCTTGTTGTGCGAATGCCCATAAAGGGCAATACACCCGAGGTGATCATGGCTATCCAACCGTTATAATTAAAGTGGTGGCAACACATGATGTGTGGATATGACATGCATTCATTGGCTTAGCCGGCTCCCTTAATGACATCAATGTTCTTAACATGTCTCCGTTACTTGACGACATGTACAACGGGACTGCACCAGACTCCTTTTTTCAAATAGTTGGAACATCATATATGAACGGGTATTATCTGGTGGATGGGATCTATCCATAGTGTGCTTGTTTTGTGAAGTCATTGTCTTGTCCAAATGATCAGAAAAGGATGAAGTTTAAGAGCGCTCAAGAGCGGGCGAAAAAAGGATGTGGAACGAGCATTTGGAGCTTTGAAAAACGTTGGCATATTCTTAAATATCATGTGTCATATATGGAGGAGAAGAAAATGAGCGAGATGACGTATACTTGTATCATTTTGTATAATATAAATCTAGAAGACGAGGGAAATAAAAGATGTGAGTATAAAGAAAACGAGATCGATCCACCGATACAAGCTTTTGAGGTTGGAAGCGCGGAGTACATGTCAAGGAAGG